>NW_027365256.1:0-127449 GCF_046119375.1 Phyllobates terribilis | reverse complement strand
TTTCAGAATTGGCACCTTGCAATGTGGAGATATTACTGTTTGTGCATTTACAATATTCATTGATTTTTGCCATTGAAAACGTCCAGAAATGTTTGAAGCTACTGACTGAAGAAAGAAGCTGGCATCTCACTCTCTTTGAATCTTCTTTATCATGCTAGGATTAACAGGAAAAAGCAAAAAATTTCAGAATTGCACCGTGCAATGTGGAGATATTACTGTTTGTGCATTTACAATATTCATTGATTTTTGCCATTGAAAAACATGTTTTTCATATACCAGAAATGTTTGAAGCTACTGACTGAATGAAAGGAGCTGGCATCTCACTCTCTTTGAATCTTCTTTATCATGCTAGGATTAGCAGGAAAAAGCAAAAAATTTCAGAATTGCACCTTGCAATGTGGAGATATTACTGTTTGTGCATTTACAATATTCATTGATTTTTGCCATTGAAAACGTCCAGAAATGTTTGAAGCTACTGACTGAATGAAAGGAGCTGGCATCTCACTCTCTTTGAATCTTCTTTATCATGCTAGGATTAACAGGAAAAAGCTAAAAATTTCAGAATTGCACCTTGCAATGTGGAGATATTACTGTTTGTGCATTTACAATATTCATTGATTTTTGCCATTGAAAAACATGTTTTTCATATACCAGAAATGTTTGAAGCTACTGACTGAATGAAAGGAGCTGGCATCTCACTCTCTTTGAATCTTCTTTATCATGCTAGGATTAGCAGGAAAAAGCAAAAAATTTCAGAATTGCACCGTGCAATGTGGAGATATTACTGTTTGTGCATTTACAATATTCATTGATTTTTGCCATTGAAAAACATGTTTTTCATATACCAGAAATGTTTGAAGCTACTGACTGAATGAAAGGAGCTGGCATCTCACTCTCTTTGAATCTTCTTTATCATGCTAGGATTAGCAGGAAAAAGCAAAAAATTTCAGAATTGCACCTTGCAATGTGGAGATATTACTGTTTGTGCATTTACAATATTCATTGATTTTTGCCATTGAAAAACGTCCAGAAATGTTTGAAGCTATTGACTGAATGAAAGGAGCTGGCATCTCACTCTCTTTGAATCTTCTTTATCATGCTAGGATTAACAGGAAAAAGCTAAAAATTTCAGAATTGCACCTTGCAATGTGGAGATATTACTGTTTGTGCATTTACAATATTCATTGATTTTTGCCATTGAAAAAACGTCCAGAAATGTTTGAAGCTACTGACTGAATGAAAGGAGCTGGCATCTCACTCTCTTTGAATCTTCTTTATCATGCTAGGATTAACAGGAAAAAGCAAAAAATTTCAGAATTGCACCGTGCAATGTGGAGATATTACTGTTTGTGCATTTACAATATTCATTGATTTTTGCCATTGAAAAACATGTTTTTCATATACCAGAAATGTTTGAAGCTACTGACTGAATGAAAGGAGCTGGCATCTCACTCTCTTTGAATCTTCTTTATCATGCTAGGATTAGCAGGAAAAAGCAAAAAATTTCAGAATTGCACCTTGCAATGTGGAGATATTACTGTTTGTGCATTTACAATATTCATTGATTTTTGCCATTGAAAAACGTCCAGAAATGTTTGAAGCTACTGACTGAATGAAAGGAGCTGGCATCTCACTCTCTTTGAATCTTCTTTATCATGCTAGGATTAACAGGAAAAAGCTAAAATTTCAGAATTGCACCTTGCAATGTGGAGATATTACTGTTTGTGCATTTACAATATTCATTGATTTTTGCCATTGAAAAACATGTTTTTCATATACCAGAAATGTTTGAAGCTACTGACTGAATGAAAGGAGCTGGCATCTCACTCTCTTTGAATCTTCTTTATCATGCTAGGATTAACAGGAAAAAGCTAAAAATTTCAGAATTGCACCGTGCAATGTGGAGATATTACTGTTTGTGCATTTACAATATTCATTGATTTTTGCCATTGAAAAACATGTTTTTCATATACCAGAAATGTTTGAAGCTACTGACTGAATGAAAGGAGCTGGCATCTCACTCTCTTTGAATCTTCTTTATCATGCTAGGATTAGCAGGAAAAAGCAAAAATTTCAGAATTGCACCTTGCAATGTGGAGATATTACTGTTTGTGCATTTACAATATTCATTGATTTTTGCCATTGAAAAACATGTTTTTCATATACCAGAAATGTTTGAAGCTACTGACTGAATGAAAGGAGCTGGCATCTCACTCTCTTTGAATCTTCTTTATCATGCTAGGATTAACAGGAAAAAGCTAAAAATTTCAGAATTGCACCGTGCAATGTGGAGATATTACTGTTTGTGCATTTACAATATTCATTGATTTTTGCCATTGAAAAACATGTTTTTCATATACCAGAAATGTTTGAAGCTACTGACTGAATGAAAGGAGCTGGCATCTCACTCTCTTTGAATCTTCTTTATCATGCTAGGATTAACAGGAAAAAGCTAAAAATTTCAGAATTGCACCTTGCAATGTGGAGATATTACTGTTTGTGCATTTACAATATTCATTGATTTTTGCCATTGAAAAACATGTTTTTCATATACCAGAAATGTTTGAAGCTACTGACTGAATGAAAGGAGCTGGCATCTCACTCTCTTTGAATCTTCTTTATCATGCTAGGATTAGCAGGAAAAAGCAAAAAATTTCAGAATTGCACCTTGCAATGTGGAGATATTACTGTTTGTGCATTTACAATATTCATTGATTTTTGCCATTGAAAAACGTCCAGAAATGTTTGAAGCTACTGACTGAATGAAAGGAGCTGGCATCTCACTCTCTTTGAATCTTCTTTATCATGCTAGGATTAACAGGAAAAAGCTAAAAATTTCAGAATTGCACCTTGCAATGTGGAGATATTACTGTTTGTGCATTTACAATATTCATTGATTTTTGCCATTGAAAAACATGTTTTTCATATACCAGAAATGTTTGAAGCTACTGACTGAATGAAAGGAGCTGGCATCTCACTCTCTTTGAATCTTCTTTATCATGCTAGGATTAACAGGAAAAAGCTAAAAATTTCAGAATTGCACCGTGCAATGTGGAGATATTACTGTTTGTGCATTTACAATATTCATTGATTTTTGCCATTGAAAAACATGTTTTTCATATACCAGAAATGTTTGAAGCTACTGACTGAATGAAAGGAGCTGGCATCTCACTCTCTTTGAATCTTCTTTATCATGCTAGGATTAGCAGGAAAAAGCAAAAAATTTCAGAATTGCACCTTGCAATGTGGAGATATTACTGTTTGTGCATTTACAATATTCATTGATTTTTGCCATTGAAAAACATGTTTTTCATATACCAGAAATGTTTGAAGCTACTGACTGAATGAAAGGAGCTGGCATCTCACTCTCTTTGAATCTTCTTTATCATGCTAGGATTAACAGGAAAAAGCTAAAAATTTCAGAATTGCACCGTGCAATGTGGAGATATTACTGTTTGTGCATTTACAATATTCATTGATTTTTGCCATTGAAAAACATGTTTTTCATATACCAGAAATGTTTGAAGCTACTGACTGAATGAAAGGAGCTGGCATCTCACTCTCTTTGAATCTTCTTTATCATGCTAGGATTAACAGGAAAAAGCTAAAAATTTCAGAATTGCACCTTGCAATGTGGAGATATTACTGTTTGTGCATTTACAATATTCATTGATTTTTGCCATTGAAAAACATGTTTTTCATATACCAGAAATGTTTGAAGCTACTGACTGAATGAAAGGAGCTGGCATCTCACTCTCTTTGAATCTTCTTTATCATGCTAGGATTAGCAGGAAAAAGCAAAAAATTTCCAGAATTGCACCTTGCAATGTGGAGATATTACTGTTTGTGCATTTACAATATTCATTGATTTTTGCCATTGAAAACATGTTTTTCATATACCAGAAATGTTTGAAGCTACTGACTGAATGAAAGGAGCTGGCATCTCACTCTCTTTGAATCTTCTTTATCATGCTAGGATTAGCAGGAAAAAGCAAAAAATTTCAGAATTGCACCTTGCAATGTGGAGATATTACTGTTTGTGCATTTACAATATTCATTGATTTTTGCCATTGAAAAACGTCCAGAAATGTTTGAAGCTACTGACTGAATGAAAGGAGCTGGCATCTCACTCTCTTTGAATCTTCTTTATCATGCTAGGATTAACAGGAAAAAGCTAAAAATTTCAGAATTGCACCTTGCAATGTGGAGATATTACTGTTTGTGCATTTACAATATTCATTGATTTTTGCCATTGAAAAACATGTTTTTCATATACCAGAAATGTTTGAAGCTACTGACTGAATGAAAGGAGCTGGCATCTCACTCTCTTTGAATCTTCTTTATCATGCTAGGATTAACAGGAAAAAGCTAAAAATTTCAGAATTGCACCGTGCAATGTGGAGATATTACTGTTTGTGCATTTACAATATTCATTGATTTTTGCCATTGAAAAACATGTTTTTCATATACCAGAAATGTTTGAAGCTACTGACTGAATGAAAGGAGCTGGCATCTCACTCTCTTTGAATCTTCTTTATCATGCTAGGATTAGCAGGAAAAAGCAAAAATTTCAGAATTGCACCGTGCAATGTGGAGATATTACTGTTTGTGCATTTACAATATTCATTGATTTTTGCCATTGAAAAACGTCCAGAAATGTTTGAAGCTACTGACTGAATGAAAGGAGCTGGCATCTCACTCTCTTTGAATCTTCTTTATCATGCTAGGATTAACAGGAAAAAGCTAAAAATTTCAGAATTGCACCTTGCAATGTGGAGATATTACTGTTTGTGCATTTACAATATTCATTGATTTTTGCCATTGAAAAACATGTTTTTCATATACCAGAAATGTTTGAAGCTACTGACTGAATGAAGGAGCTGGCATCTCACTCTCTTTGAATCTTCTTTATCATGCTAGGATTAGCAGGAAAAAGCAAAAAATTTCAGAATTGCACCTTGCAATGTGGAGATATTACTGTTTGTGCATTTACAATATTCATTGATTTTTGCCATTGAAAAACATGTTTTTCATATACCAGAAATGTTTGAAGCTACTGACTGAATGAAAGGAGCTGGCATCTCACTCTCTTTGAATCTTCTTTATCATGCTAGGATTAGCAGGAAAAAGCAAAAAATTTCAGAATTGCACCTTGCAATGTGGAGATATTACTGTTTGTGCATTTACAATATTCATTGATTTTTGCCATTGAAAAACGTCCAGAAATGTTTGAAGCTACTGACTGAATGAAAGGAGCTGGCATCTCACTCTCTTTGAATCTTCTTTATCATGCTAGGATTAACAGGAAAAAGTTAAAATTTCAGAATTGCACCTTGCAATGTGGAGATATTACTGTTTGTGCATTTACAATATTCATTGATTTTTGCCATTGAAAAACATGTTTTTCATATACCAGAAATGTTGAAGCTACTGACTGAATGAAAGGAGCTGGCATCTCACTCTCTTTGAATCTTCTTTATCATGCTAGGATTAACAGGAAAAAGCTAAAAATTTCAGAATTGCACCGTGCAATGTGGAGATATTACTGTTTGTGCATTTACAATATTCATTGATTTTTGCCATTGAAAAACATGTTTTTCATATACCAGAAATGTTTGAAGCTACTGACTGAATGAAAGGAGCTGGCATCTCACTCTCTTTGAATCTTCTTTATCATGCTAGGATTAGCAGGAAAAAGCAAAAAATTTCAGAATTGCACCGTGCAATGTGGAGATATTACTGTTTGTGCATTTACAATATTCATTGATTTTTGCCATTGAAAAACGTCCAGAAATGTTTGAAGCTACTGACTGAATGAAAGGAGCTGGCATCTCACTCTCTTTGAATCTTCTTTATCATGCTAGGATTAACAGGAAAAAGCTAAAAATTTCAGAATTGCACCGTGCAATGTGGAGATATTACTGTTTGTGCATTTACAATATTCATTGATTTTTGCCATTGAAAAACGTCCAGAAATGTTTGAAGCTACTGACTGAATGAAAGGAGCTGGCATCTCACTCTCTTTGAATCTTCTTTATCATGCTAGGATTAACAGGAAAAAGCTAAAATTTCAGAATTGCACCGTGCAATGTGGAGATATTACTGTTTGTGCATTTACAATATTCATTGATTTTTGCCATTGAAAAACATGTTTTCATATACCAGAAATGTTTGAAGCTACTGACTGAATGAAAGGAGCTGGCATCTCACTCTCTTTGAATCTTCTTTATCATGCTAGGATTAGCAGGAAAAAGCAAAAAATTTCAGAATTGCACCTTGCAATGTGGAGATATTACTGTTTGTGCATTTACAATATTCATTGATTTTTGCCATTGAAAAACATGTTTTTCATATACCAGAAATGTTTGAAGCTACTGACTGAATGAAAGGAGCTGGCATCTCACTCTCTTTGAATCTTCTTTATCATGCTAGGATTAACAGGAAAAAGCTAAAAATTTCAGAATTGCACCGTGCAATGTGGAGATATTACTGTTTGTGCATTTACAATATTCATTGATTTTTGCCATTGAAAAACATGTTTTTCATATACCAGAAATGTTTGAAGCTACTGACTGAATGAAAGGAGCTGGCATCTCACTCTCTTTGAATCTTCTTTATCATGCTAGGATTAACAGGAAAAAGCTAAAAATTTCAGAATTGCACCTTGCAATGTGGGAGATATTACTGTTTGTGCATTTACAATATTCATTGATTTTTGCCATTGAAAAACATGTTTTTCATATACCAGAAATGTTTGAAGCTACTGACTGAATGAAAGGAGCTGGCATCTCACTCTCTTTGAATCTTCTTTATCATGCTAGGATTAGCAGGAAAAAGCAAAAAATTTCAGAATTGCACCTTGCAATGTGGAGATATTACTGTTTGTGCATTTACAATATTAATTGATTTTTGCCATTGAAAAACGTCCAGAAATGTTTGAAGCTACTGACTGAATGAAAGGAGCTGGCATCTCACTCTCTTTGAATCTTCTTTATCATGCTAGGATTAACAGGAAAAAGCTAAAAATTTCAGAATTGCACCTTGCAATGTGGAGATATTACTGTTTGTGCATTTACAATATTCATTGATTTTTGCCATTGAAAAACATGTTTTTCATATACCAGAAATGTTTGAAGCTACTGACTGAATGAAAGGAGCTGGCATCTCACTCTCTTTGAATCTTCTTTATCATGCTAGGATTAACAGGAAAAAGCTAAAAATTTCAGAATTGCACCGTGCAATGTGGAGATATTACTGTTTGTGCATTTACAATATTCATTGATTTTTGCCATTGAAAAACATGTTTTTCATATACCAGAAATGTTTGAAGCTACTGACTGAATGAAAGGAGCTGGCATCTCACTCTCTTTGAATCTTCTTTATCATGCTAGGATTAGCAGGAAAAAGCAAAAAATTTCAGAATTGCACCTTGCAATGTGGAGATATTACTGTTTGTGCATTTACAATATTCATTGATTTTTGCCATTGAAAAACATGTTTTTCATATACCAGAAATGTTTGAAGCTACTGACTGAATGAAAGGAGCTGGCATCTCACTCTCTTTGAATCTTCTTTATCATGCTAGGATTAACAGGAAAAAGCTAAAAATTTCAGAATTGCACCGTGCAATGTGGAGATATTACTGTTTGTGCATTTACAATATTCATTGATTTTTGCCATTGAAAAACATGTTTTTCATATACCAGAAATGTTTGAAGCTACTGACTGAATGAAAGGAGCTGGCATCTCACTCTCTTTGAATCTTCTTTATCATGCTAGGATTAACAGGAAAAAGCTAAAAATTTCAGAATTGCACCTTGCAATGTGGAGATATTACTGTTTGTGCATTTACAATATTCATTGATTTTTGCCATTGAAAAACATGTTTTTCATATACCAGAAATGTTTGAAGCTACTGACTGAATGAAAGGAGCTGGCATCTCACTCTCTTTGAATCTTCTTTATCATGCTAGGATTAGCAGGAAAAAGCAAAAAATTTCAGAATTGCACCTTGCAATGTGGAGATATTACTGTTTGTGCATTTACAATATTCATTGATTTTTGCCATTGAAAAACATGTTTTTCATATACCAGAAATGTTTGAAGCTACTGACTGAATGAAAGGAGCTGGCATCTCACTCTCTTTGAATCTTCTTTATCATGCTAGGATTAGCAGGAAAAAGCAAAAAATTTCAGAATTGCACCTTGCAATGTGGAGATATTACTGTTTGTGCATTTACAATATTCATTGATTTTTGCCATTGAAAAACGTCCAGAAATGTTTGAAGCTACTGACTGAATGAAAGGAGCTGGCATCTCACTCTCTTTGAATCTTCTTTATCATGCTAGGATTAACAGGAAAAAGCTAAAAATTTCAGAATTGCACCTTGCAATGTGGAGATATTACTGTTTGTGCATTTACAATATTCATTGATTTTTGCCATTGAAAAACATGTTTTTCATATACCAGAAATGTTTGAAGCTACTGACTGAATGAAAGGAGCTGGCATCTCACTCTCTTTGAATCTTCTTTATCATGCTAGGATTAACAGGAAAAAGCTAAAAATTTCAGAATTGCACCGTGCAATGTGGAGATATTACTGTTTGTGCATTTACAATATTCATTGATTTTTGCCATTGAAAAACATGTTTTTCATATACCAGAAATGTTTGAAGCTACTGACTGAATGAAAGGAGCTGGCATCTCACTCTCTTTGAATCTTCTTTATCATGCTAGGATTAGCAGGAAAAAGCAAAAAATTTCAGAATTGCACCGTGCAATGTGGAGATATTACTGTTTGTGCATTTACAATATTCATTGATTTTTGCCATTGAAAAACGTCCAGAAATGTTTGAAGCTACTGACTGAATGAAAGGAGCTGGCATCTCACTCTCTTTGAATCTTCTTTATCATGCTAGGATTAACAGGAAAAAGCTAAAAATTTCAGAATTGCACCGTGCAATGTGGAGATATTACTGTTTGTGCATTTACAATATTCATTGATTTTTGCCATTGAAAAACGTCCAGAAATGTTTGAAGCTACTGACTGAATGAAAGGAGCTGGCATCTCACTCTCTTTGAATCTTCTTTATCATGCTAGGATTAACAGGAAAAAGCTAAAAATTTCAGAATTGCACCTTGCAATGTGGAGATATTACTGTTTGTGCATTTACAATATTCATTGATTTTTGCCATTGAAAAACATGTTTTTCATATACCAGAAATGTTTGAAGCTACTGACTGAATGAAAGGAGCTGGCATCTCACTCTCTTTGAATATTCTTTATCATGCTAGGATTAGCAGGAAAAAGCAAAAAATTTCAGAATTGCACCTTGCAATGTGGAGATATTACTGTTTGTGCATTTACAATATTCATTGATTTTTGCCATTGAAAAACGTCCAGAAATGTTTGAAGCTACTGACTGAATGAAAGGAGCTGGCATCTCACTCTCTTTGAATCTTCTTTATCATGCTAGGATTAACAGGAAAAAGCTAAAAATTTCAGAATTGCACCTTGCAATGTGGAGATATTACTGTTTGTGCATTTACAATATTCATTGATTTTTGCCATTGAAAAACATGTTTTTCATATACCAGAAATGTTTGAAGCTACTGACTGAATGAAAGGAGCTGGCATCTCACTCTCTTTGAATCTTCTTTATCATGCTAGGATTAACAGGAAAAAGCTAAAAATTTCAGAATTGCACCGTGCAATGTGGAGATATTACTGTTTGTGCATTTACAATATTCATTGATTTTTGCCATTGAAAAACATGTTTTTCATATACCAGAAATGTTTGAAGCTACTGACTGAATGAAAGGAGCTGGCATCTCACTCTCTTTGAATCTTCTTTATCATGCTAGGATTAGCAGGAAAAAGCAAAAAATTTCAGAATTGCACCGTGCAATGTGGAGATATTACTGTTTGTGCATTTACAATATTCATTGATTTTTGCCATTGAAAAACGTCCAGAAATGTTTGAAGCTACTGACTGAATGAAAGGAGCTGGCATCTCACTCTCTTTGAATCTTCTTTATCATGCTAGGATTAACAGGAAAAAGCTAAAAATTTCAGAATTGCACCGTGCAATGTGGAGATATTACTGTTTGTGCATTTACAATATTCATTGATTTTTGCCATTGAAAAACGTCCAGAAATGTTTGAAGCTACTGACTGAATGAAAGGAGCTGGCATCTCACTCTCTTTGAATCTTCTTTATCATGCTAGGATTAACAGGAAAAAGCTAAAAATTTCAGAATTGCACCTTGCAATGTGGAGATATTACTGTTTGTGCATTTACAATATTCATTGATTTTTGCCATTGAAAAACATGTTTTTCATATACCAGAAATGTTTGAAGCTACTGACTGAATGAAAGGAGCTGGCATCTCACTCTCTTTGAATCTTCTTTATCATGCTAGGATTAGCAGGAAAAAGCAAAAAAAATTTCAGAATTGCACCTTGCAATGTGGAGATATTACTGTTTGTGCATTTACAATATTCATTGATTTTTGCCATTGAAAAACGTCCAGAAATGTTTGAAGCTACTGACTGAATGAAAGGAGCTGGCATCTCACTCTCTTTGAATCTTCTTTATCATGCTAGGATTAGCAGGAAAAAGCAAAAAATTTCAGAATTGCACCGTGCAATGTGGAGATATTACTGTTTGTGCATTTACAATATTCATTGATTTTTGCCATTGAAAAACATGTTTTTCATATACCAGAAATGTTTGAAGCTACTGACTGAATGAAAGGAGCTGGCATCTCACTCTCTTTGAATCTTCTTTATCATGCTAGGATTAACAGGAAAAAGCTAAAAATTTCAGAATTGCACCTTGCAATGTGGAGATATTACTGTTTGTGCATTTACAATATTCATTGATTTTTGCCATTGAAAAACGTCCAGAAATGTTTGAAGCTACTGACTGAATGAAAGGAGCTGGCATCTCACTCTCTTTGAATCTTCTTTATCATGCTAGGATTAGCAGGAAAAAGCTAAAAATTTCAGAATTGCACCGTGCAATGTGGAGATATTACTGTTTGTGCATTTACAATATTCATTGATTTTTGCCATTGAAAAACATGTTTTTCATATACCAGAAATGTTTGAAGCTACTGACTGAATGAAAGGAGCTGGCATCTCACTCTCTTTGAATCTTCTTTATCATGCTAGGATTAACAGGAAAAAGCTAAAAATTTCAGAATTGCACCGTGAAATGTGGAGATATTACTGTTTGTGCATTTACAATATTCATTGATTTTTGCCATTGAAAAACGTCCAGAAATGTTTGAAGCTACTGACTGAATGAAAGGAGCTGGCATCTCACTCTCTTTGAATCTTCTTTATCATGCTAGGATTAGCAGGAAAAAGCAAAAAATTTCAGAATTGCACCTTGCAATGTGGAGATATTACTGTTTGTGCATTTACAATATTCATTGATTTTTGCCATTGAAAAACATGTTTTTCATATACCAGAAATGTTTGAAGCTACTGACTGAATGAAAGGAGCTGGCATCTCACTCTCTTTGAATCTTCTTTATCATGCTAGGATTAACAGGAAAAAGCTAAAAATTTCAGAATTGCACCTTGCAATGTGGAGATATTACTGTTTGTGCATTTACAATATTCATTGATTTTTGCCATTGAAAAACGTCCAGAAATGTTTGAAGCTACTGACTGAATGAAAGGAGCTGGCATCTCACTCTCTTTGAATCTTCTTTATCATGCTAGGATTAGCAGGAAAAAGCTAAAAATTTCAGAATTGCACCTTGCAATGTGGAGATATTACTGTTTGTGCATTTACAATATTCATTGATTTTTGCCATTGAAAAACATGTTTTTCATATACCAGAAATGTTTGAAGCTACTGACTGAATGAAAGGAGCTGGCATCTCACTCTCTTTGAATCTTCTTTATCATGCTAGGATTAACAGGAAAAAGCTAAAAATTTCAGAATTGCACCGTGCAATGTGGAGATATTACTGTTTGTGCATTTACAATATTCATTGATTTTTGCCATTGAAAAACATGTTTTTCATATACCAGAAATGTTTGAAGCTACTGACTGAATGAAAGGAGCTGGCATCTCACTCTCTTTGAATCTTCTTTATCATGCTAGGATTAGCAGGAAAAAGCAAAAAATTTCAGAATTGCACCGTGCAATGTGGAGATATTACTGTTTGTGCATTTACAATATTCATTGATTTTTGCCATTGAAAAACGTCCAGAAATGTTTGAAGCTACTGACTGAATGAAAGGAGCTGGCATTTCACTCTCTTTGAATCTTCTTTATCATGCTAGGATTAGCAGGAAAAAGCTAAAAATTTCAGAATTGCACCTTGCAATGTGGAGATATTACTGTTTGTGCATTTACAATATTCATTGATTTTTGCCATTGAAAAACGTCCAGAAATGTTTGAAGCTACTGACTGAATGAAAGGAGCTGGCATCTCACTCTCTTTGAATCTTCTTTATCATGCTAGGATTAGCAGGAAAAAGCAAAAAATTTCAGAATTGCACCGTGCAATGTGGAGATATTACTGTTTGTGCATTTACAATATTCATTGATTTTTGCCATTGAAAAACATGTTTTTCATATACCAGAAATGTTTGAAGCTACTGACTGAATGAAAGGAGCTGGCATCTCACTTTCTTTGAATCTTCTTTATCATGCTAGGATTAGCAGGAAAAAGCAAAAAATTTCAGAATTGCACCGTGCAATGTGGAGATATTACTGTTTGTGCATTTACAATATTCATTGATTTTTGCCATTGAAAAACATGTTTTTCATATACCAGAAATGTTTGAAGCTACTGACTGAATGAAAGGAGCTGGCATCTCACTCTCTTTGAATCTTCTTTATCATGCTAGGATTAGCAGGAAAAAGCAAAAAATTTCAGAATTGCACCGTGCAATGTGGAGATATTACTGTTTGTGCATTTACAATATTCATTGATTTTTGCCATTGAAAAACATGTTTTTCATATACCAGAAATGTTTGAAGCTACTGACTGAATGAAAGGAGCTGGCATCTCACTCTCTTTGAATCTTCTTTATCATGCTAGGATTAGCAGGAAAAAGCAAAAAATTTCAGAATTGCACCGTGCAATGTGGAGATATTACTGTTTGTGCATTTACAATATTCATTGATTTTTGCCATTGAAAAACGTCCAGAAATGTTTGAAGCTACTGACTGAATGAAAGGAGCTGGCATCTCACTCTCTTTGAATCTTCTTTATCATGCTAGGATTAGCAGGAAAAAGCAAAAAATTTCAGAATTGCACCGTGCAATGTGGAGATATTACTGTTTGTGCATTTACAATATTCATTGATTTTTGCCATTGAAAAACATGTTTTTCATATACCAGAAATGTTTGAAGCTACTGACTGAATGAAAGGAGCTGGCATCTCACTCTCTTTGAATCTTCTTTATCATGCTAGGATTAGCAGGAAAAAGCAAAAAATTTCAGAATTGCACCGTGCAATGTGGAGATATTACTGTTTGTGCATTTACAATATTCATTGATTTTTGCCATTGAAAAACATGTTTTTCATATACCAGAAATGTTTGAAGCTACTGACTGAATGAAAGGAGCTGGCATCTCACTCTCTTTGAATCTTCTTTATCATGCTAGGATTAGCAGGAAAAAGCAAAAAATTTCAGAATTGCACCGTGCAATGTGGAGATATTACTGTTTGTGCATTTACAATATTCATTGATTTTTGCCATTGAAAAACATGTTTTTCATATACCAGAAATGTTTGAAGCTACTGACTGAATGAAAGGAGCTGGCATCTCACTCTCTTTGAATCTTCTTTATCATGCTAGGATTAGCAGGAAAAAGCAAAAAATTTCAGAATTGCACCGTGCAATGTGGAGATATTACTGTTTGTGCATTTACAATATTCATTGATTTTTGCCATTGAAAAACATGTTTTTCATATACCAGAAATGTTTGAAGCTACTGACTGAATGAAAGGAGCTGGCATCTCACTCTCTTTGAATCTTCTTTATCATGCTAGGATTAACAGGAAAAAGCTAAAAATTTCAGAATTGCACCGTGCAATGTGGAGATATTACTGTTTGTGCATTTACAATATTCATTGATTTTTGCCATTGAAAAACATGTTTTTCATATACCAGAAATGTTTGAAGCTACTGACTGAATGAAAGGAGCTGGCATCTCACTCTCTTTGAATCTTCTTTATCATGCTAGGATTAGCAGGAAAAAGCAAAAAATTTCAGAATTGCACCGTGCAATGTGGAGATATTACTGTTTGTGCATTTACAATATTCATTGATTTTTGCCATTGAAAAACATGTTTTTCATATACCAGAAATGTTTGAAGCTACTGACTGAATGAAAGGAGCTGGCATCTCACTCTCTTTGAATCTTCTTTATCATGCTAGGATTAACAGGAAAAAGCTAAAAATTTCAGAATTGCACCTTGCAATGTGGAGATATTACTGTTTGTGCATTTACAATATTCATTGATTTTTGCCATTGAAAAACATGTTTTTCATATACCAGAAATGTTTGAAGCTACTGACTGAATGAAAGGAGCTGGCATCTCACTCTCTTTGAATCTTCTTTATCATGCTAGGATTAGCAGGAAAAAGCAAAAAATTTCAGAATTGCACCGTGCAATGTGGAGATATTACTGTTTGTGCATTTACAATATTCATTGATTTTTGCCATTGAAAAACATATTTTTCATATACCAGAAATGTTTGAAGCTACTGACTGAATGAAAGGAGCTGGCATCTCACTCTCTTTGAATCTTCTTTATCATGCTAGGATTAACAGGAAAAAGCTAAAAATTTCAGAATTGCACCGTGCAATGTGGAGATATTACTGTTTGTGCATTTACAATATTCATTGATTTTTGCCATTGAAAAACGTCCAGAAATGTTTGAAGCTACTGACTGAATGAAAGGAGCTGGCATCTCACTCTCTTTGAATCTTCTTTATCATGCTAGGATTAACAGGAAAAAGCAAAAAATTTCAGAATTGCACCGTGCAATGTGGAGATATTACTGTTTGTGCATTTACAATATTCATTGATTTTTGCCATTGAAAAACGTCCAGAAATGTTTGAAGCTACTGACTGAATGAAAGGAGCTGGCATCTCACTCTCTTTGAATCTTCTTTATCATGCTAGGATTAACAGGAAAAAGCTAAAAATTTCAGAATTGCACCTTGCAATGTGGAGATATTACTGTTTGTGCATTTACAATATTCATTGATTTTTGCCATTGAAAAACATGTTTTTCATATACCAGAAATGTTTGAAGCTACTGACTGAATGAAAGGAGCTGGCATCTCACTCTCTTTGAATCTTCTTTATCATGCTAGGATTAACAGGAAAAAGCTAAAAATTTCAGAATTGCACCGTGCAATGTGGAGATATTACTGTTTGTGCATTTACAATATTCATTGATTTTTGCCATTGAAAAACATGTTTTTCATATACCAGAAATGTTTGAAGCTACTGACTGAATGAAAGGAGCTGGCATCTCACTCTCTTTGAATCTTCTTTATCATGCTAGGATTAGCAGGAAAAAGCAAAAAATTTCAGAATTGCACCTTGCAATGTGGAGATATTACTGTTTGTGCATTTACAATATTCATTGATTTTTGCCATTGAAAAACATGTTTTTCATATACCAGAAATGTTTGAAGCTACTGACTGAATGAAAGGAGCTGGCATCTCACTCTCTTTGAATCTTCTTTATCATGCTAGGATTAACAGGAAAAAGCTAAAAATTTCAGAATTGCACCGTGCAATGTGGAGATATTACTGTTTGTGCATTTACAATATTCATTGATTTTTGCCATTGAAAAACATGTTTTTCATATACCAGAAATGTTTGAAGCTACTGACTGAATGAAAGGAGCTGGCATCTCACTCTCTTTGAATCTTCTTTATCATGCTAGGATTAACAGGAAAAAGCTAAAAATTTCAGAATTGCACCGTGCAATGTGGAGATATTACTGTTTGTGCATTTACAATATTCATTGATTTTTGCCATTGAAAAACATGTTTTTCATATACCAGAAATGTTTGAAGCTACTGACTGAATGAAAGGAGCTGGCATCTCACTCTCTTTGAATCTTCTTTATCATGCTAGGATTAACAGGAAAAAGCAAAAAATTTCAGAATTGCACCGTGCAATGTGGAGATATTACTGTTTGTGCATTTACAATATTCATTGATTTTTGCCATTGAAAAACATGTTTTTCATATACCAGAAATGTTTGAAGCTACTGACTGAATGAAAGGAGCTGGCATCTCACTCTCTTTGAATCTTCTTTATCATGCTAGGATTAACAGGAAAAAGCTAAAAATTTCAGAATTGCACCGTGCAATGTGGAGATATTACTGTTTGTGCATTTACAATATTCATTGATTTTTGCCATTGAAAAACATGTTTTTCATATACCAGAAATGTTTGAAGCTACTGACTGAATGAAAGGAGCTGGCATCTCACTCTCTTTGAATCTTCTTTATCATGCTAGGATTAACAGGAAAAAGCTAAAAATTTCAGAATTGCACCGTGCAATGTGGAGATATTACTGTTTGCGCATTTACAATATTCATTGATTTTTGCCATTGAAAAACATGTTTTTCATATACCAGAAATGTTTGAAGCTACTGACTGAATGAAAGGAGCTGGCATCTCACTCTCTTTGAATCTTCTTTATCATGCTAGGATTAGCAGGAAAAAGCAAAAAATTTCAGAATTGCACCTTGCAATGTGGAGATATTACTGTTTGTGCATTTACAATATTCATTGATTTTTGCCATTGAAAAACATGTTTTTCATATACCAGAAATGTTTGAAGCTACTGACTGAATGAAAGGAGCTGGCATCTCACTCTCTTTGAATCTTCTTTATCATGCTAGGATTACAGGAAAAAGCTAAAAATTTCAGAATTGCACCGTGCAATGTGGAGATATTACTGTTTGTGCATTTACAATATTCATTGATTTTTGCCATTGAAAAACGTCCATAAATGTTTGAAGCTACTGACTGAATGAAAGGAGCTGGCATCTCACTCTCTTTGAATCTTCTTTATCATGCTAGGATTAACAGGAAAAAGCTAAAAATTTCAGAATTGCACCGTGCAATGTGGAGATATTACTGTTTGTGCATTTACAATATTCATTGATTTTTGCCATTGAAAAACATGTTTTTCATATACCAGAAATGTTTGAAGCTACTGACTGAATGAAAGGAGCTGGCATCTCACTCTCTTTGAATCTTCTTTATCATGCTAGGATTAGCAGGAAAAAGCAAAAAATTTCAGAATTGCACCTTGCAATGTGGAGATATTACTGTTTGTGCATTTACAATATTCATTGATTTTTGCCATTGAAAAACATGTTTTTCATATACCAGAAATGTTTGAAGCTACTGACTGAATGAAAGGAGCTTGCATCTCACTCTCTTTGAATCTTCTTTATCATGCTAGGATTAACAGGAAAAAGCAAAAAATTTCAGAATTGCACCTTGCAATGTGGAGATATTACTGTTTGTGCATTTACAATATTCATTGATTTTTGCCATTGAAAAACATGTTTTTCATATACCAGAAATGTTTGAAGCTACTGACTGAATGAAAGGAGCTGGCATCTCACTCTCTTTGAATCTACTTTATCATGCTAGGATTAACAGGAAAAAGCTAAAAATTTCAGAATTGCACCGTGCAATGTGGAGATATTACTGTTTGTGCATTTACAATATTCATTGATTTTTGCCATTGAAAAACATGTTTTTCATATACCAGAAATGTTTGAAGCTACTGACTGAATGAAAGGAGCTGGCATCTCACTCTCTTTGAATCTTCTTTATCATGCTAGGATTAGCAGGAAAAATCAAAAAATTTCAGAATTGCACCTTGCAATGTGGAGATATTACTGTTTGTGCATTTACAATATTCATTGATTTTTGCCATTGAAAAACATGTTTTTCATATACCAGAAATGTTTGAAGCTACTGACTGAATGAAAGGAGCTGGCATCTCACTCTCTTTGAATCTTCTTTATCATGCTAGGATTAACAGGAAAAAGCTAAAAATTTCAGAATTGCACCGTGCAATGTGGAGATATTACTGTTTGTGCATTTACAATATTCATTGATTTTTGCCATTGAAAAACATGTTTTTCATATACCAGAAATGTTTGAAGCTACTGACTGAATGAAAGGAGCTGGCATCTCACTCTCTTTGAATCTTCTTTATCATGCTAGGATTAGCAGGAAAAAGCAAAAAATTTCAGAATTGCACCTTGCAATGTGGAGATATTACTGTTTGTGCATTTACAATATTCATTGATTTTTGCCATTGAAAAACATGTTTTTCATATACCAGAAATGTTTGAAGCTACTGACTGAATGAAAGGAGCTGGCATCTCACTCTCTTTGAATCTTCTTTATCATGCTAGGATTAACAGGAAAAAGCTAAAAATTTCAGAATTGCACCGTGCAATGTGGAGATATTACTGTTTGTGCATTTACAATATTCATTGATTTTTGCCATTGAAAAACATGTTTTTCATATACCAGAAATGTTTGAAGCTACTGACTGAATGAAAGGAGCTGGCATCTCACTCTCTTTGAATCTTCTTTATCATGCTAGGATTAGCAGGAAAAAGCAAAAAATTTCAGAATTGCACCTTGCAATGTGGAGATATTACTGTTTGTGCATTTACAATATTCATTGATTTTTGCCATTGAAAAACATGTTTTTCATATACCAGAAATGTTTGAAGCTACTGACTGAATGAAAGGAGCTGGCATCTCACTCTCTTTGAATCTTCTTTATCATGCTAGGATTAACAGGAAAAAGCAAAAAATTTCAGAATTGCACCTTGCAATGTGGAGATATTACTGTTTGTGCATTTACAATATTCATTGATTTTTGCCATTGAAAAACATGTTTTTCATATACCAGAAATGTTTGAAGCTACTGACTGAATGAAAGGAGCTGGCATCTCACTCTCTTTGAATCTTCTTTATCATGCTAGGATTAACAGGAAAAAGCTAAAAATTTCAGAATTGCACCGTGCAATGTGGAGATATTACTGTTTGTGCATTTACAATATTCATTGATTTTTCCCATTGAAAAACATGTTTTTCATATACCAGAAATGTTTGAAGCTACTGACTGAATGAAAGGAGCTGGCATCTCACTCTCTTTGAATCTTCTTTATCATGCTAGGATTAGCAGGAAAAAGCTAAAAATTTCAGAATTGCACCGTGCAATGTGGAGATATTACTGTTTGTGCATTTACAATATTCATTGATTTTTGCCATTGAAAAACGTCCAGAAATGTTTGAAGCTACTGACTGAATGAAAGGAGCTGGCATCTCACTCTCTTTGAATCTTCTTTATCATGCTAGGATTAACAGGAAAAAGCTAAAAATTTCAGAATTGCACCGTGCAATGTGGAGATATTACTGTTTGTGCATTTACAATATTCATTGATTTTTGCCATTGAAAAACATGTTTTTCATATACCAGAAATGTTTGAAGCTACTGACTGAATGAAAGGAGCTGGCATCTCACTCTCTTTGAATCTTCTTTATCATGCTAGGATTAGCAGGAAAAAGCTAAAAATTTCAGAATTGCACCGTGCAATGTGGAGATATTACCGTTTGTGCATTTACAATATTCATTGATTTTTGCCATTGAAAAACATGTTTTTCATATACCAGAAATGTTTGAAGCTACTGACTGAATGAAAGGAGCTGGCATCTCACTCTCTTTGAATCTTCTTTATCATGCTAGGATTAACAGGAAAAAGCTAAAAATTTCAGAATTGCACCTTGCAATGTGGAGATATTACTGTTTGTGCATTTACAATATTCATTGATTTTTGCCATTGAAAAACATGTTTTTCATATACCAGAAATGTTTGAAGCTACTGACTGAATGAAAGGAGCTGGCATCTCACTCTCTTTGAATCTTCTTTATCATGCTAGGATTAGCAGGAAAAAGCAAAAAATTTCAGAATTGCACCGTGCAATGTGGAGATATTACTGTTTGTGCATTTACAATATTCATTGATTTTTGCCATTGAAAAACGTCCAGAAATGTTTGAAGCTACTGACTGAATGAAAGGAGCTGGCATCTCACTCTCTTTGAATCTTCTTTATCATGCTAGGATTAGCAGGAAAAAGCAAAAAATTTCAGAATTGCACCGTGCAATGTGGAGATATTACTGTTTGTGCATTTACAATATTCATTGATTTTTGCCATTGAAAAACATGTTTTTCATATACCAGAAATGTTTGAAGCTACTGACTGAATGAAAGGAGCTGGCATCTCACTCTCTTTGAATCTTCTTTATCATGCTAGGATTAACAGGAAAAAGCTAAAAATTTCAGAATTGCACCTTGCAATGTGGAGATATTACTGTTTGTGCATTTACAATATTCATTGATTTTTGCCATTGAAAAACATGTTTTTCATATACCAGAAATGTTTGAAGCTACTGACTGAATGAAAGGAGCTGGCATCTCACTCTCTTTGAATCTTCTTTATCATGCTAGGATTAGCAGGAAAAAGCTAAAAATTTCAGAATTGCACCGTGCAATGTGGAGATATTACTGTTTGTGCATTTACAATATTCATTGATTTTTGCCATTGAAAAACGTCCAGAAATGTTTGAAGCTACTGACTGAATGAAAGGAGCTGGCATCTCACTCTCTTTGAATCTTCTTTATCATGCTAGGATTAACAGGAAAAAGCTAAAAATTTCAGAATTGCACCGTGCAATGTGGAGATATTACTGTTTGTGCATTTACAATATTCATTGATTTTTGCCATTGAAAAACATGTTTTTCATATACCAGAAATGTTTGAAGCTACTGACTGAATGAAAGGAGCTGGCATCTCACTCTCTTTGAATCTTCTTTATCATGCTAGGATTAGCAGGAAAAAGCTAAAAATTTCAGAATTGCACCGTGCAATGTGGAGATATTACTGTTTGTGCATTTACAATATTCATTGATTTTTGCCATTGAAAAACATGTTTTTCATATACCAGAAATGTTTGAAGCTACTGACTGAATGAAAGGAGCTGGCATCTCACTCTCTTTGAATCTTCTTTATCATGCTAGGATTAACAGGAAAAAGCTAAAAATTTCAGAATTGCACCTTGCAATGTGGAGATATTACTGTTTGTGCATTTACAATATTCATTGATTTTTGCCATTGAAAAACATGTTTTTCATATACCAGAAATGTTTGAAGCTACTGACTGAATGAAAGGAGCTGGCATCTCACTCTCTTTGAATCTTCTTTATCATGCTAGGATTAGCAGGAAAAAGCAAAAAATTTCAGAATTGCACCGTGCAATGTGGAGATATTACTGTTTGTGCATTTACAATATTCATTGATTTTTGCCATTGAAAAACGTCCAGAAATGTTTGAAGCTACTGACTGAATGAAAGGAGCTGGCATCTCACTCTCTTTGAATCTTCTTTATCATGCTAGGATTAGCAGGAAAAAGCAAAAAATTTCAGAATTGCACCGTGCAATGTGGAGATATTACTGTTTGTGCATTTACAATATTCATTGATTTTTGCCATTGAAAAACATGTTTTTCATATACCAGAAATGTTTGAAGCTACTGACTGAATGAAAGGAGCTGGCATCTCACTCTCTTTGAATCTTCTTTATCATGCTAGGATTAACAGGAAAAAGCTAAAAATTTCAGAATTGCACCTTGCAATGTGGAGATATTACTGTTTGTGCATTTACAATATTCATTGATTTTTGCCATTGAAAAACATGTTTTTCATATACCAGAAATGTTTGAAGCTACTGACTGAATGAAAGGAGCTGGCATCTCACTCTCTTTGAATCTTCTTTATCATGCTAGGATTAGCAGGAAAAAGCTAAAAATTTCAGAATTGCACCGTGCAATGTGGAGATATTACTGTTTGTGCATTTACAATATTCATTGATTTTTGCCATTGAAAAACATGTTTTTCATATACCAGAAATGTTTGAAGCTACTGACTGAATGAAAGGAGCTGGCATCTCACTCTCTTTGAATCTTCTTTATCATGCTAGGATTAACAGGAAAAAGCTAAAAATTTCAGAATTGCACCGTGCAATGTGGAGATATTACTGTTTGTGCATTTACAATATTCATTGATTTTTGCCATTGAAAAACATGTTTTTCATATACCAGAAATGTTTGAAGCTACTGACTGAATGAAAGGAGCTGGCATCTCACTCTCTTTGAATCTTCTTTATCATGCTAGGATTAGCAGGAAAAAGCAAAAAATTTCAGAATTGCACCGTGCAATGTGGAGATATTACTGTTTGTGAATTTACAATATTCATTGATTTTTGCCATTGAAAAACATGTTTTTCATATACCAGAAATGTTTGAAGCTACTGACTGAATGAAAGGAGCTGGCATCTCACTCTCTTTGAATCTTCTTTATCATGCTAGGATTAGCAGGAAAAAGCAAAAAATTTCAGAATTGCACCGTGCAATGTGGAGATATTACTGTTTGTGCATTTACAATATTCATTGATTTTTGCCATTGAAAAACATGTTTTTCATATACCAGAAATGTTTGAAGCTACTGACTGAATGAAAGGAGCTGGCATCTCACTCTCTTTGAATCTTCTTTATCATGCTAGGATTAACAGGAAAAAGCTAAAAATTTCAGAATTGCACCGTGCAATGTGGAGATATTACTGTTTGTGCATTTACAATATTCATTGATTTTTGCCATTGAAAAACATGTTTTTCATATACCAGAAATGTTTGAAGCTACTGACTGAATGAAAGGAGCTGGCATCTCACTCTCTTTGAATCTTCTTTATCATGCTAGGATTAACAGGAAAAAGCTAAAAATTTCAGAATTGCACCTTGCAATGTGGAGATATTACTGTTTGTGCATTTACAATATTCATTGATTTTTGCCATTGAAAAACATGTTTTTCATATACCAGAAATGTTTGAAGCTACTGACTGAATGAAAGGAGCTGGCATCTCACTCTCTTTGAATCTTCTTTATCATGCTAGGATTAACAGGAAAAAGCTAAAAATTTCAGAATTGCACCTTGCAATGTGGAGATATTACTGTTTGTGCATTTACAATATTCATTGATTTTTGCCATTGAAAAACATGTTTTTCATATACCAGAAATGTTTGAAGCTACTGACTGAATGAAAGGAGCTGGCATCTCACTCTCTTTGAATCTTCTTTATCATGCTAGGATTAACAGGAAAAAGCTAAAAATTTCAGAATTGCACCTTGCAATGTGGAGATATTACTGTTTGTGCATTTACAATATTCATTGATTTTTGCCATTGAAAAACATGTTTTTCATATACCAGAAATGTTTGAAGCTACTGACTGAATGAAAGGAGCTGGCATCTCACTCTCTTTGAATCTTCTTTATCATGCTAGGATTAGCAGGAAAAAGCTAAAAATTTCAGAATTGCACCTTGCAATGTGGAGATATTACTGTTTGTGCATTTACAATATTCATTGATTTTTGCCATTGAAAAACGTCCAGAAATGTTTGAAGCTACTGACTGAATGAAAGGAGCTGGCATCTCACTCTCTTTGAATCTTCTTTATCATGCTAGGATTAACAGGTAAAAGCTAAAAATTTCAGAATTGCACCGTGCAATGTGGAGATATTACTGTTTGTGCATTTACAATATTCATTGATTTTTGCCATTGAAAAACATGTTTTTCATATACCAGAAATGTTTGAAGCTACTGACTGAATGAAAGGAGCTGGCATCTCACTCTCTTTGAATCTTCTTTATCATGCTAGGATTAACAGGAAAAAGCTAAAAATTTCAGAATTGCACCGAGCAATGTGGAGATATTACTGTTTGTGCATTTACAATATTCATTGATTTTTGCCATTGAAAAACGTCCAGAAATGTTTGAAGCTACTGACTGAATGAAAGGAGCTGGCATCTCACTCTCTTTGAATCTTCTTTATCATGCTAGGATTAACAGGAAAAAGCAAAAAATTTCAGAATTGCACCGTGCAATGTGGAGATATTACTGTTTGTGCATTTACAATATTCATTGATTTTTGCCATTGAAAAACATGTTTTTCATATACCAGAAATGTTTGAAGCTACTGACTGAATGAAAGGAGCTGGCATCTCACTCTCTTTGAATCTTCTTTATCATGCTAGGATTAACAGGAAAAAGCTAAAAATTTCAGAATTGCACCGTGCAATGTGGAGATATTACTGTTTGTGCATTTACAATATTCATTGATTTTTGCCATTGAAAAACGTCCAGAAATGTTTGAAGCTACTGACTGAATGAAAGGAGCTGGCATCTCACTCTCTTTGAATCTTCTTTATCATGCTAGGATTAACAGGAAAAAGCAAAAAATTTCAGAATTGCACCGTGCAATGTGGAGATATTACTGTTTGTGCATTTACAATATTCATTGATTTTTGCCATTGAAAAACATGTTTTTCATATACCAGAAATGTTTGACGCTACTGACTGAATGAAAGGAGCTGGCATCTCACTCTCTTTGAATCTTCTTTATCATGCTAGGATTAGCAGGAAAAAGCTAAAAATTTCAGAATTGCACCGTGCAATGTGGAGATATTACTGTTTGTGCATTTACAATATTCATTGATTTTTGCCATTGAAAAACATGTTTTTCATATACCAGAAATGTTTGAAGCTACTGACTGAATGAAAGGAGCTGGCATCTCACTCTCTTTGAATCTTCTTTATCATGCTAGGATTAACAGGAAAAAGCTAAAAATTTCAGAATTGCACCGTGCAATGTGGAGATATTACTGTTTGTGCATTTACAATATTCATTGATTTTTGCAATTGAAAAACGTCCAGAAATGTTTGAAGCTACTGACTGAATGAAAGGAGCTGGCATCTCACTCTCTTTGAATCTTCTTTATCATGCTAGGATTAGCAGGAAAAAGCTAAAAATTTCAGAATTGCACCTTGCAATGTGGAGATATTACTGTTTGTGCATTTACAATATTCATTGATTTTTGCCATTGAAAAACGTCCAGAAATGTTTGAAGCTACTGACTGAATGAAAGGAGCTGGCATCTCACTCTCTTTGAATCTTCTTTATCATGCTAGGATTAGCAGGAAAAAGCTAAAAATTTCAGAATTGCACCGTGCAATGTGGAGATATTACTGTTTGTGCATTTACAATATTCATTGATTTTTGCCATTGAAAAACATGTTTTTCATATACCAGAAATGTTTGAAGCTACTGACTGAATGAAAGGAGCTGGCATCTCACTCTCTTTGAATCTTCTTTATCATGCTAGGATTAACAGGAAAAAGCTAAAAATTTCAGAATTGCACCGTGCAATGTGGAGATATTACTGTTTGTGCATTTACAATATTCATTGATTTTTGCCATTGAAAAACATGTTTTTCATATACCAGAAATGTTTGAAGCTACTGACTGAATGAAAGGAGCTGGCATCTCACTCTCTTTGAATCTTCTTTATCATGCTAGGATTAGCAGGAAAAAGCTAAAAATTTCAGAATTGCACCGTGCAATGTGGAGATATTACTGTTTGTGCATTTACAATATTCATTGATTTTTGCAATTGAAAAACATGTTTTTCATATACCAGAAATGTTTGAAGCTACTGACTGAATGAAAGGAGCTGGCATCTCACTCTCTTTGAATCTTCTTTATCATGCTAGGATTAGCAGGAAAAAGCAAAAAATTTCAGAATTGCACCGTGCAATGTGGAGATATTACTGTTTGTGCATTTACAATATTCATTGATTTTTGCCATTGAAAAACGTCCAGAAATGTTTGAAGCTACTGACTGAATGAAAGGAGCTGGCATCTCACTCTCTTTGAATCTTCTTTATCATGCTAGGATTAACAGGAAAAAGCTAAAAATTTCAGAATTGCACCTTGCAATGTGGAGATATTACTGTTTGTGCATTTACAATATTCATTGATTTTTGCCATTGAAAAACGTCCAGAAATGTTTGAAGCTACTGACTGAATGAAAGGAGCTGGCATCTCACTCTCTTTGAATCTTCTTTATCATGCTAGGATTAACAGGAAAAAGCTAAAAATTTCAGAATTGCACCGTGCAATGTGGAGATATTACTGTTTGTGCATTTACAATATTCATTGATTTTTGCCATTGAAAAACATGTTTTTCATATACCAGAAATGTTTGAAGCTACTGACTGAATGAAAGGAGCTGGCATCTCACTCTCTTTGAATCTTCTTTATCATGCTAGGATTAACAGGAAAAAGCTAAAAATTTCAGAATTGCACCTTGCAATGTGGAGATATTACCGTTTGTGCATTTACAATATTCATTGATTTTTGCCATTGAAAAACATGTTTTTCATATACCAGAAATGTTTGAAGCTACTGACTGAATGAAAGGAGCTGGCATCTCACTCTCTTTGAATCTTCTTTATCATGCTAGGATTAACAGGAAAAAGCTAAAAATTTCAGAATTGCACCTTGCAATGTGGAGATATTACTGTTTGTGCATTTACAATATTCATTGATTTTTGCCATTGAAAAACATGTTTTTCATATACCAGAAATGTTTGAAGCTACTGACTGAATGAAAGGAGCTGGCATCTCACTCTCTTTGAATCTTCTTTATCATGCTAAGATTAACAGGAAAAAGCTAAAAATTTCAGAATTGCACCGTGCAATGTGGAGATATTACTGTTTGTGCATTTACAATATTCATTGATTTTTGCCATTGAAAAACATGTTTTTCATATACCAGAAATGTTTGAAGCTACTGACTGAATGAAAGGAGCTGGCATCTCACTCTCTTTGAATCTTCTTTATCATGCTAGGATTAGCAGGAAAAAGCAAAAAAATTCAGAATTGCACCTTGCAATGTGGAGATATTACTGTTTGTGCATTTACAATATTCATTGATTTTTGCCATTGAAAAACATGTTTTTCATATACCAGAAATGTTTGAAGCTACTGACTGAATGAAAGGAGCTGGCATCTCACTCTCTTTGAATCTTCTTTATCATGCTAGGATTAACAGGAAAAAGCTAAAAATTTCAGAATTGCACCGTGCAATGTGGAGATATTACTGTTTGTGCATTTACAATATTCATTGATTTTTGCCATTGAAAAACATGTTTTTCATATACCAGAAATGTTTGAAGCTACTGACTGAATGAAAGGAGCTGGCATCTCACTCTCTTTGAATCTTCTTTATCATGCTAGGATTAGCAGGAAAAAGCAAAAAATTTCAGAATTGCACCTTGCAATGTGGAGATATTACTGTTTGTGCATTTACAATATTCATTGATTTTTGCCATTGAAAAACATGTTTTTCATATACCAGAAATGTTTGAAGCTACTGACTGAATGAAAGGAGCTGGCATCTCACTCTCTTTGAATCTTCTTTATCATGCTAGGATTAGCAGGAAAAAGCAAAAAATTTCAGAATTGCACCGTGCAATGTGGAGATATTACTGTTTGTGCATTTACAATATTCATTGATTTTTGCCATTGAAAAACGTCCAGAAATGTTTGAAGCTACTGACTGAATGAAAGGAGCTGGCATCTCACTCTCTTTGAATCTTCTTTATCATGCTAGGATTAACAGGAAAAAGCTAAAAATTTCAGAATTGCACCGTGCAATGTGGATATATTACTGTTTGTGCATTTACAATATTCATTGATTTTTGCCATTGAAAAACATGTTTTTCATATACCAGAAATGTTTGAAGCTACTGACTGAATGAAAGGAGCTGGCATCTCACTCTCTTTGAATCTTCTTTATCATGCTAGGATTAACAGGAAAAAGCTAAAAATTTCAGAATTGCACCGTGCAATGTGGAGATATTACTGTTTGTGCATTTACAATATTCATTGATTTTTGCCATTGAAAAACATGTTTTTCATATACCAGAAATGTTTGAAGCTACTGACTGAATGAAAGGAGCTGGCATCTCACTCTCTTTGAATCTTCTTTATCATGCTAGGATTAGCAGGAAAAAGCAAAAAATTTCAGAATTGCACCGTGCAATGTGGAGATATTACTGTTTGTGCATTTACAATATTCATTGATTTTTGCCATTGAAAAACGTCCAGAAATGTTTGAAGCTACTGACTGAATGAAAGGAGCTGAAATCTCACTCTCTTTGAATCTTCTTTATCATGCTAGGATTAACAGGAAAAAGCTAAAAATTTCAGAATTGCACCGTGCAATGTGGAGATATTACTGTTTGTGCATTTACAATATTCATTGATTTTTGCCATTGAAAAACATGTTTTTCATATACCAGAAATGTTTGAAGCTACTGACTGAATGAAAGGAGCTGGCATCTCACTCTCTTTGAATCTTCTTTATCATGCTAGGATTAGCAGGAAAAAGCAAAAAATTTCAGAATTGCACCGTGCAATGTGGAGATATTACTGTTTGTGCATTTACAATATTCATTGATTTTTGCCATTGAAAAACATGTTTTTCATATACCAGAAATGTTTGAAGCTACTGACTGAATGAAAGGAGCTGGCATCTCACTCTCTTTGAATCTTCTTTATCATGCTAGGATTAACAGGAAAAAGCTAAAAATTTCAGAATTGCACCTTGCAATGTGGAGATATTACTGTTTGTGCATTTACAATATTCATTGATTTTTGCCATTGAAAAACATGTTTTTCATATACCAGAAATGTTTGAAGCTACTGACTGAATGAAAGGAGCTGGCATCTCACTCTCTTTGAATCTTCTTTATCATGCTAGGATTAGCAGGAAAAAGCTAAAAATTTCAGAATTGCACCGTGCAATGTGGAGATATTACTGTTTGTGCATTTACAATATTCATTGATTTTTGCCATTGAAAAACGTCCAGAAATGTTTGAAGCTACTGACTGAATGAAAGGAGCTGGCATCTCACTCTCTTTGAATCTTCTTTATCATGCTAGGATTAACAGGAAAAAGCTAAAAATTTCAGAATTGCACCGTGCAATGTGGAGATATTACTGTTTGTGCATTTACAATATTCATTGATTTTTGCCATTGAAAAACATGTTTTTCATATACCAGAAATGTTTGAAGCTACTGACTGAATGAAAGGAGCTGGCATCTCACTCTCTTTGAATCTTCTTTATCATGCTAGGATTAACAGGAAAAAGCTAAAAATTTCAGAATTGCACCGTGCAATGTGGAGATATTACTGTTTGTGCATTTACAATATTCATTGATTTTTGCCATTGAAAAACGTCCAGAAATGTTTGAAGCTACTGACTGAATGAAAGGAGCTGGCATCTCACTCTCTTTGAATCTTCTTTATCATGCTAGGATTAGCAGGAAAAAGCAAAAAATTTCAGAATTGCACCGTGCAATGTGGAGATATTACTGTTTGTGCATTTACAATATTCATTGATTTTTGCCATTGAAAAACATGTTTTTCATATACCAGAAATGTTTGAAGCTACTGACTGAATGAAAGGAGCTGGCATCTCACTCTCTTTGAATCTTCTTTATCATGCTAGGATTAGCAGGAAAAAGCAAAAAATTTCAGAATTGCACCGTGCAATGTGGAGATATTACTGTTTGTGCATTTACAATATTCATTGATTTTTGCCATTGAAAAACGTCCAGAAATGTTTGAAGCTACTGACTGAATGAAAGGAGCTGGCATCTCACTCTCTTTGAATCTTCTTTATCATGCTAGGATTAACAGGAAAAAGCAAAAAATTTCAGAATTGCACCGTGCAATGTGGAGATATTACTGTTTGTGCATTTACAATATTCATTGATTTTTGCCATTGAAAAACATGTTTTTCATATACCAGAAATGTTTGAAGCTACTGACTGAATGAAAGGAGCTGGCATCTCACTCTCTTTGAATCTTCTTTATCATGCTAGGATTAACAGGAAAAAGCTAAAAATTTCAGAATTGCACCGTGCAATGTGGAGATATTACTGTTTGTGCATTTACAATATTCATTGATTTTTGCCATTGAAAAACGTCCAGAAATGTTTGAAGCTACTGACTGAATGAAAGGAGCTGGCATCTCACTCTCTTTGAATCTTCTTTATCATGCTAGGATTAGCAGGAAAAAGCAAAAAATTTCAGAATTGCACCGTGCAATGTGGAGATATTACTGTTTGTGCATTTACAATATTCATTGATTTTTGCCATTGAAAAACATGTTTTTCATATACCAGAAATGTTTGAAGCTACTGACTGAATGAAAGGAGCTGGCATCTCACTCTCTTTGAATCTTCTTTATCATGCTAGGATTAACAGGAAAAAGCTAAAAATTTCAGAATTGCACCGTGCAATGTGGAGATATTACTGTTTGTGCATTTACAATATTCATTGATTTTTGCCATTGAAAAACATGTTTTTCATATACCAGAAATGTTTGAAGCTACTGACTGAATGAAAGGAGCTGGCATCTCACTCTCTTTGAATCTTCTTTATCATGCTAGGATTAGCAGGAAAAAGCAAAAAATTTCAGAATTGCACCTTGCAATGTGGAGATATTACTGTTTGTGCATTTACAATATTCATTGATTTTTGCCATTGAAAAACATGTTTTTCATATACCAGAAATGTTTGAAGCTACTGACTGAATGAAAGGAGCTGGCATCTCACTCTCTTTGAATCTTCTTTATCATGCTAGGATTAACAGGAAAAAGCTAAAAATTTCAGAATTGCACCGTGCAATGTGGAGATATTACTGTTTGTGCATTTACAATATTCATTGATTTTTGCCATTGAAAAACATGTTTTTCATATACCAGAAATGTTTGAAGCTACTGACTGAATGAAAGGAGCTGGCATCTCACTCTCTTTGAATCTTCTTTATCATGCTAGGATTAGCAGGAAAAAGCAAAAAATTTCAGAATTGCACCGTGCAATGTGGAGATATTACTGTTTGTGCATTTACAATATTCATTGATTTTTGCCATTGAAAAACATGTTTTTCATATACCAGAAATGTTTGAAGCTACTGACTGAATGAAAGGAGCTGGCATCTCACTCTCTTTGAATCTTCTTTATCATGCTAGGATTAGCAGGAAAAAGCAAAAAATTTCAGAATTGCACCGTGCAATGTGGAGATATTACTGTTTGTGCATTTACAATATTCATTGATTTTTGCCATTGAAAAACGTCCAGAAATGTTTGAAGCTACTGACTGAATGAAAGGAGCTGGCATCTCACTCTCTTTGAATCTTCTTTATCATGCTAGGATTAACAGGAAAAAGCAAAAAATTTCAGAATTGCACCGTGCAATGTGGAGATATTACTGTTTGTGCATTTACAATATTCATTGATTTTTGCCATTGAAAAACATGTTTTTCATATACCAGAAATGTTTGAAGCTACTGACTGAATGAAAGGAGCTGGCATCTCACTCTCTTTGAATCTTCTTTATCATGCTAGGATTAACAGGAAAAAGCTAAAAATTTCAGAATTGCACCGTGCAATGTGGAGATATTACTGTTTGTGCATTTACAATATTCATTGATTTTTGCCATTGAAAAACGTCCAGAAATGTTTGAAGCTACTGACTGAATGAAAGGAGCTGGCATCTCACTCTCTTTGAATCTTCTTTATCATGCTAGGATTAGCAGGAAAAAGCAAAAAATTTCAGAATTGCACCGTGCAATGTGGAGATATTACTGTTTGTGCATTTACAATATTCATTGATTTTTGCCATTGAAAAACATGTTTTTCATATACCAGAAATGTTTGAAGCTACTGACTGAATGAAAGGAGCTGGCATCTCACTCTCTTTGAATCTTCTTTATCATGCTAGGATTAACAGGAAAAAGCTAAAAATTTCAGAATTGCACCGTGCAATGTGGAGATATTACTTCTTGTGCATTTACAATATTCATTGATTTTTGCCATTGAAAAACATGTTTTTCATATACCAGAAATGTTTGAAGCTACTGACTGAATGAAAGGAGCTGGCATCTCACTCTCTTTGAATCTTCTTTATCATGCTAGGATTAGCAGGAAAAAGCAAAAAATTTCAGAATTGCACCTTGCAATGTGGAGATATTACTGTTTGTGCATTTACAATATTCATTGATTTTTGCCATTGAAAAACATGTTTTTCATATACCAGAAATGTTTGAAGCTACTGACTGAATGAAAGGAGCTGGCATCTCACTCTCTTTGAATCTTCTTTATCATGCTAGGATTAACAGGAAAAAGCTAAAAATTTCAGAATTGCACCGTGCAATGTGGAGATATTACTGTTTGTGCATTTACAATATTCATTGATTTTTGCCATTGAAAAACATGTTTTTCATATACCAGAAATGTTTGAAGCTACTGACTGAATGAAAGGAGCTGGCATCTCACTCTCTTTGAATCTTCTTTATCATGCTAGGATTAGCAGGAAAAAGCAAAAAATTTCAGAATTGCACCTTGCAATGTGGAGATATTACTGTTTGTGCATTTACAATATTCATTGATTTTTGCCATTGAAAAACATGTTTTTCATATACCAGAAATGTTTGAAGCTACTGACTGAATGAAAGGAGCTGGCATCTCACTCTCTTTGAATCTTCTTTATCATGCTAGGATTAGCAGGAAAAAGCAAAAAATTTCAGAATTGCACCGTGCAATGTGGAGATATTACTGTTTGTGCATTTACAATATTCATTGATTTTTGCCATTGAAAAACATGTTTTTCATATACCAGAAATGTTTGAAGCTACTGACTGAATGAAAGGAGCTGGCATCTCACTCTCTTTGAATCTTCTTTATCATGCTAGGATTAACAGGAAAAAGCTAAAAATTTCAGAATTGCACCTTGCAATGTGGAGATATTACTGTTTGTGCATTTACAATATTCATTGATTTTTGCCATTGAAAAACATGTTTTTCATATACCAGAAATGTTTGAAGCTACTGACTGAATGAAAGGAGCTGGCATCTCACTCTCTTTGAATCTTCTTTATCATGCTAGGATTAGCAGGAAAAAGCTAAAAATTTCAGAATTGCACCTTGCAATGTGGAGATATTACTGTTTGTGCATTTACAATATTCATTGATTTTTGCCATTGAAATACATGTTTTTCATATACCAGAAATGTTTGAAGCTACTGACTGAATGAAAGGAGCTGGCATCTCACTCTCTTTGAATCTTCTTTATCATGCTAGGATTAGCAGGAAAAAGCAAAAAATTTCAGAATTGCACCGTGCAATGTGGAGATATTACTGTTTGTGCATTTACAATATTCATTGATTTTTGCCATTGAAAAACGTCCAGAAATGTTTGAAGCTACTGACTGAATGAAAGGAGCTGGCATCTCACTCTCTTTGAATCTTCTTTATCATGCTAGGATTAGCAGGAAAAAGCAAAAAATTTCAGAATTGCACCTTGCAATGTGGAGATATTACTGTTTGTGCATTTACAATATTCATTGATTTTTGCCATTGAAAAACATGTTTTTCATATACCAGAAATGTTTGAAGCTACTGACTGAATGAAAGGAGCTGGCATCTCACTCTCTTTGAATCTTCTTTATCATGCTAGGATTAGCAGGAAAAAGCAAAAAATTTCAGAATTGCACCGTGCAATGTGGAGATATTACTGTTTGTGCATTTACAATATTCATTGATTTTTGCCATTGAAAAACATGTTTTTCATATACCAGAAATGTTTGAAGCTACTGACTGAATGAAAGGAGCTGGCATCTCACTCTCTTTGAATCTTCTTTATCATGCTAGGATTAACAGGAAAAAGCTAAAAATTTCAGAATTGCACCTTGCAATGTGGAGATATTACTGTTTGTGCATTTACAATATTCATTGATTTTTGCCATTGAAAAACATGTTTTTCATATACCAGAAATGTTTGAAGCTACTGACTGAATGAAAGGAGCTGGCATCTCACTCTCTTTGAATCTTCTTTATCATGCTAGGATTAGCAGGAAAAAGCTAAAAATTTCAGAATTGCACCTTGCAATGTGGAGATATTACTGTTTGTGCATTTACAATATTCATTGATTTTTGCCATTGAAAAACATGTTTTTCATATACCAGAAATGTTTGAAGCTACTGACTGAATGAAAGGAGCTGGCATCTCACTCTCTTTGAATCTTCTTTATCATGCTAGGATTAGCAGGAAAAAGCAAAAAATTTCAGAATTGCACCGTGCAATGTGGAGATATTACTGTTTGTGCATTTACAATATTCATTGATTTTTGCCATTGAAAAACGTCCAGAAATGTTTGAAGCTACTGACTGAATGAAAGGAGCTGGCATCTCACTCTCTTTGAATCTTCTTTATCATGCTAGGATTAGCAGGAAAAAGCAAAAAATTTCAGAATTGCACCGTGCAATGTGGAGATATTACTGTTTGTGCATTTACAATATTCATTGATTTTTGCCATTGAAAAACATGTTTTTCATATACCAGAAATGTTTGAAGCTACTGACTGAATGAAAGGAGCTGGCATCTCACTCTCTTTGAATCTTCTTTATCATGCTAGGATTAACAGGAAAAAGCTAAAAATTTCAGAATTGCACCGTGCAATGTGGAGATATTACTGTTTGTGCATTTACAATATTCATTGATTTTTGCCATTGAAAAACGTCCCGAAATGTTTGAAGCTACTGACTGAATGAAAGGAGCTGGCATCTCACTCTCTTTGAATCTTCTTTATCATGCTAGGATTAGCAGGAAAAAGCAAAAAATTTCAGAATTGCACCGTGCAATGTGGAGATATTACTGTTTGTGCATTTACAATATTCATTGATTTTTGCCATTGAAAAACATGTTTTTCATATACCAGAAATGTTTGAAGCTACTGACTGAATGAAAGGAGCTGGCATCTCACTCTCTTTGAATCTTCTTTATCATGCTAGGATTAACAGGAAAAAGCTAAAAATTTCAGAATTGCACCGTGCAATGTGGAGATATTACTGTTTGTGCATTTACAATATTCATTGATTTTTGCCATTGAAAAACATGTTTTTCATATACCAGAAATGTTTGAAGCTACTGACTGAATGAAAGGAGCTGGCATCTCACTCTCTTTGAATCTTCTTTATCATGCTAGGATTAGCAGGAAAAAGCAAAAAATTTCAGAATTGCACCTTGCAATGTGGAGATATTACTGTTTGTGCATTTACAATATTCATTGATTTTTGCCATTGAAAAACATGTTTTTCATATACCAGAAATGTTTGAAGCTACTGACTGAATGAAAGGAGCTGGCATCTCACTCTCTTTGAATCTTCTTTATCATGCTAGGATTAACAGGAAAAAGCTAAAAATTTCAGAATTGCACCGTGCAATGTGGAGATATTACTGTTTGTGCATTTACAATATTCATTGATTTTTGCCATTGAAAAACATGTTTTTCATATACCAGAAATGTTTGAAGCTACTGACTGAATGAAAGGAGCTGGCATCTCACTCTCTTTGAATCTTCTTTATCATGCTAGGATTAGCAGGAAAAAGCAAAAAATTTCAGAATTGCACCTTGCAATGTGGAGATATTACTGTTTGTGCATTTACAATATTCATTGATTTTTGCCATTGAAAAACATGTTTTTCATATACCAGAAATGTTTGAAGCTACTGACTGAATGAAAGGAGCTGGCATCTCACTCTCTTTGAATCTTCTTTATCATGCTAGGATTAGCAGGAAAAAGCAAAAAATTTCAGAATTGCACCGTGCAATGTGGAGATATTACTGTTTGTGCATTTACAATATTCATTGATTTTTGCCATTGAAAAACTGTCCAGAAATGTTTGAAGCTACTGACTGAATGAAAGGAGCTGGCATCTCACTCTCTTTGAATCTTCTTTATCATGCTAGGATTAACAGGAAAAAGCTAAAAATTTCAGAATTGCACCGTGCAATGTGGAGATATTACTGTTTGTGCATTTACAATATTCATTGATTTTTGCCATTGAAAAACATGTTTTTCATATACCAGAAATGTTTGAAGCTACTGACTGAATGAAAGGAGCTGGCATCTCACTCTCTTTGAATCTTCTTTATCATGCTAGGATTAGCAGGAAAAAGCAAAAAATTTCAGAATTGCACCGTGCAATGTGGAGATATTACTGTTTGTGCATTTACAATATTCATTGATTTTTGCCATTGAAAAACGTCCAGAAATGTTTGAAGCTACTGACTGAATGAAAGGAGCTGGCATCTCACTCTCTTTGAATCTTCTTTATCATGCTAGGATTAACAGGAAAAAGCTAAAAATTTCAGAATTGCACCGTGCAATGTGGAGATATTACTGTTTGTGCATTTACAATATTCATTGATTTTTGCCATTGAAAAACATGTTTTTCATATACCAGAAATGTTTGAAGCTACTGACTGAATGAAAGGAGCTGGCATCTCACTCTCTTTGAATCTTCTTTATCATGCTAGGATTAACAGGAAAAAGCTAAAAATTTCAGAATTGCACCGTGCAATGTGGAGATATTACTGTTTGTGCATTTACAATATTCATTGATTTTTGCCATTGAAAAACATGTTTTTCATATACCAGAAATGTTTGAAGCTACTGACTGAATGAAAGGAGCTGGCATCTCACTCTCTTTGAATCTTCTTTATCATGCTAGGATTAGCAGGAAAAAGCAAAAAATTTCAGAATTGCACCTTGCAATGTGGAGATATTACTGTTTGTGCATTTACAATATTCATTGATTTTTGCCATTGAAAAACATGTTTTTCATATACCAGAAATGTTTGAAGCTACTGACGAAAGGAGCTGGCATCTCACTCTCTTTGAATCTTCTTTATCATGCTAGGATTAGCAGGAAAAAGCAAAAAATTTCAGAATTGCACCGTGCAATGTGGAGATATTACTGTTTGTGCATTTACAATATTCATTGATTTTTGCCATTGAAAAACGTCCAGAAATGTTTGAAGCTACTGACTGAATGAAAGGAGCTGGCATCTCACTCTCTTTGAATCTTCTTTATCATGCTAGGATTAACAGGAAAAAGCTAAAAATTTCAGAATTGCACCGTGCAATGTGGAGATATTACTGTTTGTGCATTTACAATATTCATTGATTTTTGCCATTGAAAAACATGTTTTTCATATACCAGAAATGTTTGAAGCTACTGACTGAATGAAAGGAGCTGGCATCTCACTCTCTTTGAATCTTCTTTATCATGCTAGGATTAGCAGGAAAAAGCAAAAAATTTCAGAATTGCACCGTGCAATGTGGAGATATTACTGTTTGTGCATTTACAATATTCATTGATTTTTGCCATTGAAAAACGTCCAGAAATGTTTGAAGCTACTGACTGAATGAAAGGAGCTGGCATCTCACTCTCTTTGAATCTTCTTTATCATGCTAGGATTAACAGGAAAAAGCTAAAAATTTCAGAATTGCACCGTGCAATGTGGAGATATTACTGTTTGTGCATTTACAATATTCATTGATTTTTGCCATTGAAAAACATGTTTTTCATATACCAGAAATGTTTGAAGCTACTGACTGAATGAAAGGAGCTGGCATCTCACTCTCTTTGAATCTTCTTTATCATGCTAGGATCAGCAGGAAAAAGCAAAAAATTTCAGAATTGCACCGTGCAATGTGGAGATATTACTGTTTGTGCATTTACAATATTCATTGATTTTTGCCATTGAAAAACATGTTTTTCATATACCAGAAATGTTTGAAGCTACTGACTGAATGAAAGGAGCTGGCATCTCACTCTCTTTGAATCTTCTTTATCATGCTAGGATTAACAGGAAAAAGCTAAAAATTTCAGAATTGCACCTTGCAATGTGGAGATATTACTGTTTGTGCATTTACAATATTCATTGATTTTTGCCATTGAAAAACATGTTTTTCATATACCAGAAATGTTTGAAGCTACTGACTGAATGAAAGGAGCTGGCATCTCACTCTCTTTGAATCTTCTTTATCATGCTAGAATTAGCAGGAAAAAGCTAAAAATTTCAGAATTGCACCGTGCAATGTGGAGATATTACTGTTTGTGCATTTACAATATTCATTGATTTTTGCCATTGAAAAACGTCCAGAAATGTTTGAAGCTACTGACTGAATGAAAGGAGCTGGCATCTCACTCTCTTTGAATCTTCTTTATCATGCTAGGATTAACAGGAAAAAGCTAAAAATTTCAGAATTGCACCGTGCAATGTGGAGATATTACTGTTTGTGCATTTACAATATTCATTGATTTTTGCCATTGAAAAACATGTTTTTCATATACCAGAAATGTTTGAAGCTACTGACTGAATGAAAGGAGCTGGCATCTCACTCTCTTTGAATCTTCTTTATCATGCTAGGATTAACAGGAAAAAGCTAAAAATTTCAGAATTGCACCGTGCAATGTGGAGATATTACTGTTTGTGCATTTACAATATTCATTGATTTTTGCCATTGAAAAACGTCCAGAAATGTTTGAAGCTACTGACTGAATGAAAGGAGCTGGCATCTCACTCTCTTTGAATCTTCTTTATCATGCTAGGATTAGCAGGAAAAAGCAAAAAATTTCAGAATTGCACCGTGCAATGTGGAGATATTACTGTTTGTGCATTTACAATATTCATTGATTTTTGCCATTGAAAAACATGTTTTTCATATACCAGAAATGTTTGAAGCTACTGACTGAATGAAAGGAGCTGGCATCTCACTCTCTTTGAATCTTCTTTATCATGCTAGGATTAGCAGGAAAAAGCAAAAAATTTCAGAATTGCACCGTGCAATGTGGAGATATTACTGTTTGTGCATTTACAATATTCATTGATTTTTGCCATTGAAAAACGTCCAGAAATGTTTGAAGCTACTGACTGAATGAAAGGAGCTGGCATCTCACTCTCTTTGAATCTTCTTTATCATGCTAGGATTAACAGGAAAAAGCAAAAAATTTCAGAATTGCACCGTGCAATGTGGAGATATTACTGTTTGTGCATTTACAATATTCATTGATTTTTGCCATTGAAAAACATGTTTTTCATATACCAGAAATGTTTGAAGCTACTGACTGAATGAAAGGAGCTGGCATCTCACTCTCTTTGAATCTTCTTTATCATGCTAGGATTAACAGGAAAAAGCTAAAAATTTCAGAATTGCACCGTGCAATGTGGAGATATTACTGTTTGTGCATTTACAATATTCATTGATTTTTGCCATTGAAAAACGTCCAGAAATGTTTGAAGCTACTGACTGAATGAAAGGAGCTGGCATCTCACTCTCTTTGAATCTTCTTTATCATGCTAGGATTAGCAGGAAAAAGCAAAAAATTTCAGAATTGCACCGTGCAATGTGGAGATATTACTGTTTGTGCATTTACAATATTCATTGATTTTTGCCATTGAAAAACATGTTTTTCATATACCAGAAATGTTTGAAGCTACTGACTGAATGAAAGGAGCTGGCATCTCACTCTCTTTGAATCTTCTTTATCATGCTAGGATTAACAGGAAAAAGCTAAAAATTTCAGAATTGCACCGTGCAATGTGGAGATATTACTGTTTGTGCATTTACAATATTCATTGATTTTTGCCATTGAAAAACATGTTTTTCATATACCAGAAATGTTTGAAGCTACTGACTGAATGAAAGGAGCTGGCATCTCACTCTCTTTGAATCTTCTTTATCATGCTAGGATTAGCAGGAAAAAGCAAAAAATTTCAGAATTGCACCTTGCAATGTGGAGATATTACTGTTTGTGCATTTACAATATTCATTGATTTTTGCCATTGAAAAACATGTTTTTCATATACCAGAAATGTTTGAAGCTACTGACTGAATGAAAGGAGCTGGCATCTCACTCTCTTTGAATCTTCTTTATCATGCTAGGATTAACAGGAAAAAGCTAAAAATTTCAGAATTGCACCGTGCAATGTGGAGATATTACTGTTTGTGCATTTACAATATTCATTGATTTTTGCCATTGAAAAACATGTTTTTCATATACCAGAAATGTTTGAAGCTACTGACTGAATGAAAGGAGCTGGCATCTCACTCTCTTTGAATCTTCTTTATCATGCTAGGATTAGCAGGAAAAAGCAAAAAATTTCAGAATTGCACCGTGCAATGTGGAGATATTACTGTTTGTGCATTTACAATATTCATTGATTTTTGCCATTGAAAAACATGTTTTTCATATACCAGAAATGTTTGAAGCTACTGACTGAATGAAAGGAGCTGGCATCTCACTCTCTTTGAATCTTCTTTATCATGCTAGGATTAGCAGGAAAAAGCAAAAAATTTCAGAATTGCACCGTGCAATGTGGAGATATTACTGTTTGTGCATTTACAATATTCATTGATTTTTGCCATTGAAAAACGTCCAGAAATGTTTGAAGCTACTGACTGAATGAAAGGAGCTGGCATCTCACTCTCTTTGAATCTTCTTTATCATGCTAGGATTAACAGGAAAAAGCAAAAAATTTCAGAATTGCACCGTGCAATGTGGAGATATTACTGTTTGTGCATTTACAATATTCATTGATTTTTGCCATTGAAAAACATGTTTTTCATATACCAGAAATGTTTGAAGCTACTGACTGAATGAAAGGAGCTGGCATCTCACTCTCTTTGAATCTTCTTTATCATGCTAGGATTAACAGGAAAAAGCTAAAAATTTCAGAATTGCACCGTGCAATGTGGAGATATTACTGTTTGTGCATTTACAATATTCATTGATTTTTGCCATTGAAAAACGTCCAGAAATGTTTGAAGCTACTGACTGAATGAAAGGAGCTGGCATCTCACTCTCTTTGAATCTTCTTTATCATGCTAGGATTAGCAGGAAAAAGCAAAAAATTTCAGAATTGCACCGTGCAATGTGGAGATATTACTGTTTGTGCATTTACAATATTCATTGATTTTTGCCATTGAAAAACATGTTTTTCATATACCAGAAATGTTTGAAGCTACTGACTGAATGAAAGGAGCTGGCATCTCACTCTCTTTGAATCTTCTTTATCATGCTAGGATTAGCAGGAAAAAGCAAAAAATTTCAGAATTGCACCTTGCAATGTGGAGATATTACTGTTTGTGCATTTACAATATTCATTGATTTTTGCCATTGAAAAACATGTTTTTCATATACCAGAAATGTTTGAAGCTACTGACTGAATGAAAGGAGCTGGCATCTCACTCTCTTTGAATCTTCTTTATCTTGCTAGGATTAACAGGAAAAAGCTAAAAATTTCAGAATTGCACCGTGCAATGTGGAGATATTACTGTTTGTGCATTTACAATATTCATTGATTTTTGCCATTGAAAAACATGTTTTTCATATACCAGAAATGTTTGAAGCTACTGACTGAATGAAAGGAGCTGGCATCTCACTCTCTTTGAATCTTCTTTATCATGCTAGGATTAGCAGGAAAAAGCAAAAAATTTCAGAATTGCACCTTGCAATGTGGAGATATTACTGTTTGTGCATTTACAATATTCATTGATTTTTGCCATTGAAAAACATGTTTTTCATATACCAGAAATGTTTGAAGCTACTGACTGAATGAAAGGAGCTGGCATCTCACTCTCTTTGAATCTTCTTTATCATGCTAGGATTAACAGGAAAAAGCTAAAAATTTCAGAATTGCACCGTGCAATGTGGAGATATTACTGTTTGTGCATTTACAATATTCATTGATTTTTGCCATTGAAAAACATGTTTTTCATATACCAGAAATGTTTGAAGCTACTGACTGAATGAAAGGAGCTGGCATCTCACTCTCTTTGAATCTTCTTTATCATGCTAGGATTAGCAGGAAAAAGCAAAAAATTTCAGAATTGCACCTTGCAATGTGGAGATATTACTGTTTGTGCATTTACAATATTCATTGATTTTTGCCATTGAAAAACATGTTTTTCATATACCAGAAATGTTTGAAGCTACTGACTGAATGAAAGGAGCTGGCATCTCACTCTCTTTGAATCTTCTTTATCATGCTAGGATTAGCAGGAAAAAGCAAAAAATTTCAGAATTGCACCGTGCAATGTGGAGATATTACTGTTTGTGCATTTACAATATTCATTGATTTTTGCCATTGAAAAACATGTTTTTCATATACCAGAAATGTTTGAAGCTACTGACTGAATGAAAGGAGCTGGCATCTCACTCTCTTTGAATCTTCTTTATCATGCTAGGATTAGCAGGAAAAAGCTAAAAATTTCAGAATTGCACCTTGCAATGTGGAGATATTACTGTTTGTGCATTTACAATATTCATTGATTTTTGCCATTGAAAAACATGTTTTTCATATACCAGAAATGTTTGAAGCTACTGACTGAATGAAAGGAGCTGGCATCTCACTCCCTTTGAATCTTCTTTATCATGCTAGGATTAGCAGGAAAAAGCAAAAAATTTCAGAATTGCACCGTGCAATGTGGAGATATTACTGTTTGTGCATTTACAATATTCATTTATTTTTGCCATTGAAAAACGTCCAGAAATGTTTGAAGCTACTGACTGAATGAAAGGAGCTGGCATCTCACTCTCTTTGAATCTTCTTTATCATGCTAGGATTAGCAGGAAAAAGCAAAAAATTTCAGAATTGCACCGTGCAATGTGGAGATATTACTGTTTGTGCATTTACAATATTCATTGATTTTTGCCATTGAAAAACATGTTTTTCATATACCAGAAATGTTTGAAGCTACTGACTGAATGAAAGGAGCTGGCATCTCACTCTCTTTGAATCTTCTTTATCATGCTAGGATTAACAGGAAAAAGCTAAAAATTTCAGAATTGCACCGTGCAATGTGGAGATATTACTGTTTGTGCATTTACAATATTCATTGATTTTTGCCATTGAAAAACGTCCCGAAATGTTTGAAGCTACTGACTGAATGAAAGGAGCTGGCATCTCACTCTCTTTGAATCTTCTTTATCATGCTAGGATTAGCAGGAAAAAGCAAAAAATTTCAGAATTGCACCGTGCAATGTGGAGATATTACTGTTTGTGCATTTACAATATTCATTGATTTTTGCCATTGAAAAACATGTTTTTCATATACCAGAAATGTTTGAAGCTACTGACTGAATGAAAGGAGCTGGCATCTCACTCTCTTTGAATCTTCTTTATCATGCTAGGATTAACAGGAAAAAGCTAAAAATTTCAGAATTGCACCGTGCAATGTGGAGATATTACTGTTTGTGCATTTACAATATTCATTGATTTTTGCCATTGAAAAACATGTTTTTCATATACCAGAAATGTTTGAAGCTACTGACTGAATGAAAGGAGCTGGCATCTCACTCTCTTTGAATCTTCTTTATCATGCTAGGATTAACAGGAAAAAGCTAAAAATTTCAGAATTGCACCGTGCAATGTGGAGATATTACTGTTTGTGCATTTACAATATTCATTGATTTTTGCCATTGAAAAACGTCCAGAAATGTTTGAAGCTACTGACTGAATGAAAGGAGCTGGCATCTCACTCTCTTTGAATCTTCTTTAACATGCTAGGATTAGCAGGAAAAAGCAAAAAATTTCAGAATTGCACCTTGCAATGTGGAGATATTACTGTTTGTGCATTTACAATATTCATTGATTTTTGCCATTGAAAAACGTCCAGAAATGTTTGAAGCTACTGACTGAATGAAAGGAGCTGGCATCTCACTCTCTTTGAATCTTCTTTATCATGCTAGGATTAACAGGAAAAAGCTAAAAATTTCAGAATTGCACCTTGCAATGTGGAGATATTACTGTTTGTGCATTTACAATATTCATTGATTTTTGCCATTGAAAAACATGTTTTTCATATACCAGAAATGTTTGAAGCTACTGACTGAATGAAAGGAGCTGGCATCTCACTCTCTTTGAATCTTCTTTATCATGCTAGGATTAGCAGGAAAAAGCTAAAAATTTCAGAATTGCACCTTGCAATGTGGAGATATTACTGTTTGTGCATTTACAATATTCATTGATTTTTGCCATTGAAAAACATGTTTTTCATATACCAGAAATGTTTGAAGCTACTGACTGAATGAAAGGAGCTGGCATCTCACTCTCTTTGAATCTTCTTTATCATGCTAGGATTAGCAGGAAAAAGCAAAAAATTTCAGAATTGCACCGTGCAATGTGGAGATATTACTGTTTGTGCATTTACAATATTCATTGATTTTTGCCATTGAAAAACATGTTTTTCATATACCAGAAATGTTTGAAGCTACTGACTGAATGAAAGGAGCTGGCATCTCACTCTCTTTGAATCTTCTTTATCATGCTAGGATTAACAGGAAAAAGCTAAAAATTTCAGAATTGCACCTTGCAATGTGGAGATATTACTGTTTGTGCATTTACAATATTCATTGATTTTTGCCATTGAAAAACATGTTTTTCATATACCAGAAATGTTTGAAGCTACTGACTGAATGAAAGGAGCTGGCATCTCACTCTCTTTGAATCTTCTTTATCATGCTAGGATTAGCAGGAAAAAGCTAAAAATTTCAGAATTGCACCTTGCAATGTGGAGATATTACTGTTTGTGCATTTACAATATTCATTGATTTTTGCCATTGAAAAACATGTTTTTCATATACCAGAAATGTTTGAAGCTACTGACTGAATGAAAGGAGCTGGCATCTCACTCTCTTTGAATCTTCTTTATCATGCTAGGATTAGCAGGAAAAAGCAAAAAATTTCAGAATTGCACCGTGCAATGTGGAGATATTACTGTTTGTGCATTTACAATATTCATTGATTTTTGCCATTGAAAAACGTCCAGAAATGTTTGAAGCTACTGACTGAATGAAAGGAGCTGGCATCTCACTCTCTTTGAATCTTCTTTATCATGCTAGGATTAGCAGGAAAAAGCAAAAAATTTCAGAATTGCACCGTGCAATGTGGAGATATTACTGTTTGTGCATTTACAATATTCATTGATTTTTGCCATTGAAAAACATGTTTTTCATATACCAGAAATGTTTGAAGCTACTGACTGAATGAAAGGAGCTGGCATCTCACTCTCTTTGAATCTTCTTTATCATGCTAGGATTAACAGGAAAAAGCTAAAAATTTCAGAATTGCACCGTGCAATGTGGAGATATTACTGTTTGTGCATTTACAATATTCATTGATTTTTGCCATTGAAAAACGTCCCGAAATGTTTGAAGCTACTGACTGAATGAAAGGAGCTGGCATCTCACTCTCTTTGAATCTTCTTTATCATGCTAGGATTAGCAGGAAAAAGCAAAAAATTTCAGAATTGCACCGTGCAATGTGGAGATATTACTGTTTGTGCATTTACAATATTCATTGATTTTTGCCATTGAAAAACATGTTTTTCATATACCAGAAATGTTTGAAGCTACTGACTGAATGAAAGGAGCTGGCATCTCACTCTCTTTGAATCTTCTTTATCATGCTAGGATTAACAGGAAAAAGCTAAAAATTTCAGAATTGCACCGTGCAATGTGGAGATATTACTGTTTGTGCATTTACAATATTCATTGATTTTTGCCATTGAAAAACATGTTTTTCATATACCAGAAATGTTTGAAGCTACTGACTGAATGAAAGGAGCTGGCATCTCACTCTCTTTGAATCTTCTTTATCATGCTAGGATTAACAGGAAAAAGCTAAAAATTTCAGAATTGCACCGTGCAATGTGGAGATATTACTGTTTGTGCATTTACAATATTCATTGATTTTTGCCATTGAAAAACGTCCAGAAATGTTTGAAGCTACTGACTGAATGAAAGGAGCTGGCATCTCACTCTCTTTGAATCTTCTTTAACATGCTAGGATTAGCAGGAAAAAGCAAAAAATTTCAGAATTGCACCTTGCAATGTGGAGATATTACTGTTTGTGCATTTACAATATTCATTGATTTTTGCCATTGAAAAACGTCCAGAAATGTTTGAAGCTACTGACTGAATGAAAGGAGCTGGCATCTCACTCTCTTTGAATCTTCTTTATCATGCTAGGATTAACAGGAAAAAGCTAAAAATTTCAGAATTGCACCTTGCAATGTGGAGATATTACTGTTTGTGCATTTACAATATTCATTGATTTTTGCCATTGAAAAACATGTTTTTCATATACCAGAAATGTTTGAAGCTACTGACTGAATGAAAGGAGCTGGCATCTCACTCTCTTTGAATCTTCTTTATCATGCTAGGATTAGCAGGAAAAAGCTAAAAATTTCAGAATTGCACCTTGCAATGTGGAGATATTACTGTTTGTGCATTTACAATATTCATTGATTTTTGCCATTGAAAAACATGTTTTTCGTATACCAGAAATGTTTGAAGCTACTGACTGAATGAAAGGAGCTGGCATCTCACTCTCTTTGAATCTTCTTTATCATGCTAGGATTAGCAGGAAAAAGCAAAAAATTTCAGAATTGCACCTTGCAATGTGGAGATATTACTGTTTGTGCATTTACAATATTCATTGATTTTTGCCATTGAAAAACGTCCAGAAATGTTTGAAGCTACTGACTGAATGAAAGGAGCTGGCATCTCACTCTCTTTGAATCTTCTTTATCATGCTAGGATTAGCAGGAAAAAGCAAAAAATTTCAGAATTGCACCGTGCAATGTGGAGATATTACTGTTTGTGCATTTACAATATTCATTGATTTTTGCCATTGAAAAACATGTTTTTCATATACCAGAAATGTTTGAAGCTACTGACTGAATGAAAGGAGCTGGCATCTCACTCTCTTTGAATCTTCTTTATCATGCTAGGATTAACAGGAAAAAGCTAAAAATTTCAGAATTGCACCGTGCAATGTGGAGATATTACTGTTTGTGCATTTACAATATTCATTGATTTTTGCCATTGAAAAACGTCCCAAAATGTTTGAAGCTACTGACTGAATGAAAGGAGCTGGCATCTCACTCTCTTTGAATCTTCTTTATCATGCTAGGATTAGCAGGAAAAAGCAAAAAAATTCAGAATTGCACCGTGCAATGTGGAGATATTACTGTTTGTGCATTTACAATATTCATTGATTTTTGCCATTGAAAAACATGTTTTTCATATACCAGAAATGTTTGAAGCTACTGACTGAATGAAAGGAGCTGGCATCTCACTCTCTTTGAATCTTCTTTATCATGCTAGGATTAACAGGAAAAAGCTAAAAATTTCAGAATTGCACCGTGCAATGTGGAGATATTACTGTTTGTGCATTTACAATATTCATTGATTTTTGCCATTGAAAAACATGTTTTTCATATACCAGAAATGTTTGAAGCTACTGACTGAATGAAAGGAGCTGGCATCTCACTCTCTTTGAATCTTCTTTATCATGCTAGGATTAACAGGAAAAAGCTAAAAATTTCAGAATTGCACCATGCAATGTGGAGATATTACTGTTTGTGCATTTACAATATTCATTGATTTTTGCCATTGAAAAACGTCCAGAAATGTTTGAAGCTACTGACTGAATGAAAGGAGCTGGCATCTCACTCTCTTTGAATCTTCTTTAACATGCTAGGATTAGCAGGAAAAAGCAAAAAATTTCAGAATTGCACCTTGCAATGTGGAGATATTACTGTTTGTGCATTTACAATATTCATTGATTTTTGCCATTGAAAAACGTCCAGAAATGTTTGAAGCTACTGACTGAATGAAAGGAGCTGGCATCTCACTCTCTTTGAATCTTCTTTATCATGCTAGGATGAACAGGAAAAAGCTAAAAATTTCAGAATTGCACCTTGCAATGTGGAGATATTACTGTTTGTGCATTTACAATATTCATTGATTTTTGCCATTGAAAAACATGTTTTTCATATACCAGAAATGTTTGAAGCTACTGACTGAATGAAAGGAGCTGGCATCTCACTCTCTTTGAATCTTCTTTATCATGCTAGGATTAGCAGGAAAAAGCTAAAAATTTCAGAATTGCACCTTGCAATGTGGAGATATTACTGTTTGTGCATTTACAATATTCATTGATTTTTGCCATTGAAAAACATGTTTTTCATATACCAGAAATGTTTGAAGCTACTGACTGAATGAAAGGAGCTGGCATCTCACTCTCTTTGAATCTTCTTTATCATGCTAGGATTAGCAGGAAAAAGCAAAAAATTTCAGAATTGCACCTTGCAATGTGGAGATATTACTGTTTGTGCATTTACAATATTCATTGATTTTTGCCATTGAAAAACATGTTTTTCATATACCAGAAATGTTTGAAGCTACTGACTGAATGAAAGGAGCTGGCATCTCACTCTCTTTGAATCTTCTTTATCATGCTAGGATTAACAGGAAAAAGCAAAAAATTTCAGAATTGCACCTTGCAATGTGGAGATATTACTGTTTGTGCATTTACAATATTCATTGATTTTTGCCATTGAAAAACATGTTTTTCATATACCAGAAATGTTTGAAGCTACTGACTGAATGAAAGGAGCTGGCATCTCACTCTCTTTGAATCTTCTTTATCATGCTAGGATTAACAGGAAAAAGCTAAAAATTTCAGAATTGCACCGTGCAATGTGGAGATATTACTGTTTGTGCATTTACAATATTCATTGATTTTTGCCATTGAAAAACATGTTTTTCATATACCAGAAATGTTTGAAGCTACTGACTGAATGAAAGGAGCTGGCATCTCACTCTCTTTGAATCTTCTTTATCATGCTAGGATTAGCAGGAAAAAGCAAAAAATTTCAGAATTGCACCTTGCAATGTGGAGATATTACTGTTTGTGCATTTACAATATTCATTGATTTTTGCCATTGAAAAACATGTTTTTCATATACCAGAAATGTTTGAAGCTACTGACTGAATGAAAGGAGCTGGCATCTCACTCTCTTTGAATCTTCTTTATCATGCTAGGATTAGCAGGAAAAAGCTAAAAATTTCAGAATTGCACCTTGCAATGTGGAGATATTACTGTTTGTGCATTTACAATATTCATTGATTTTTGCCATTGAAAAACATGTTTTTCATATACCAGAAATGTTTGAAGCTACTGACTGAATGAAAGGAGCTGGCATCTCACTCTCTTTGAATCTTCTTTATCATGCTAGGATTAGCAGGAAAAAGCAAAAAATTTCAGAATTGCACCGTGCAATGTGGAGATATTACTGTTTGTGCATTTACAATATTCATTGATTTTTGCCATTGAAAAACGTCCAGAAATGTTTGAAGCTACTGACTGAATGAAAGGAGCTGGCATCTCACTCTCTTTGAATCTTCTTTATCATGCTAGGATTAGCAGGAAAAAGCAAAAAATTTCAGAATTGCACCGTGCAATGTGGAGATATTACTGTTTGTGCATTTACAATATTCATTGATTTTTGCCATTGAAAAACATGTTTTTCATATACCAGAAATGTTTGAAGCTACTGACTGAATGAAAGGAGCTGGCATCTCACTCTCTTTGAATCTTCTTTATCATGCTAGGATTAACAGGAAAAAGCTAAAAATTTCAGAATTGCACCGTGCAATGTGGAGATATTACTGTTTGTGCATTTACAATATTCATTGATTTTTGCCATTGAAAAACGTCCAGAAATGTTTGAAGCTACTGACTGAATGAAAGGAGCTGGCATCTCACTCTCTTTGAATCTTCTTTATCATGCTAGGATTAGCAGGAAAAAGCAAAAAATTTCAGAATTGCACCGTGCAATGTGGAGATATTACTGTTTGTGCATTTACAATATTCATTGATTTTTGCCATTGAAAAACATGTTTTTCATATACCAGAAATGTTTGAAGCTACTGACTGAATGAAAGGAGCTGGCATCTCACTCTCTTTGAATCTTCTTTATCATGCTAGGATTAACAGGAAAAAGCTAAAAATTTCAGAATTACACCGTGCAATGTGGAGATATTACTGTTTGTGCATTTACAATATTCATTGATTTTTGCCATTGAAAAACATGTTTTTCATATACCAGAAATGTTTGAAGCTACTGACTGAATGAAAGGAGCTGGCATCTCACTCTCTTTGAATCTTCTTTATCATGCTAGGATTAACAGGAAAAAGCTAAAAATTTCAGAATTGCACCGTGCAATGTGGAGATATTACTGTTTGTGCATTTACAATATTCATTGATTTTTGCCATTGAAAAACGTCCAGAAATGTTTGAAGCTACTGACTGAATGAAAGGAGCTGGCATCTCACTCTCTTTGAATCTTCTTTATCATGCTAGGATTAGCAGGAAAAAGCAAAAAATTTCAGAATTGCACCTTGCAATGTGGAGATATTACTGTTTGTGCATTTACAATATTCATTGATTTTTGCCATTGAAAAACGTCCAGAAATGTTTGAAGCTACTGACTGAATGAAAGGAGCTGGCATCTCACTCTCTTTGAATCTTCTTTATCATGCTAGGATTAACAGGAAAAAGCTAAAAATTTCAGAATTGCACCTTGCAATGTGGAGATATTACTGTTTGTGCATTTACAATATTCATTGATTTTTGCCATTGAAAAACATGTTTTTCATATACCAGAAATGTTTGAAGCTACTGACTGAATGAAAGGAGCTGGCATCTCACTCTCTTTGAATCTTCTTTATCATGCTAGGATTAGCAGGAAAAAGCAAAAAATTTCAGAATTGCACCTTGCAATGTGGAGATATTACTGTTTGTGCATTTACAATATTCATTGATTTTTGCCATTGAAAAACGTCCAGAAATGTTTGAAGCTACTGACTGAATGAAAGGAGCTGGCATCTCACTCTCTTTGAATCTTCTTTATCATGCTAGGATTAACAGGAAAAAGCAAAAAATTTCAGAATTGCACCTTGCAATGTGGAGATATTACTGTTTGTGCATTTACAATATTCATTGATTTTTGCCATTGAAAAACATGTTTTTCATATACCAGAAATGTTTGAAGCTACTGACTGAATGAAAGGAGCTGGCATCTCACTCTCTTTGAATCTTCTTTATCATGCTAGGATTAACAGGAAAAAGCTAAAAATTTCAGAATTGCACCGTGCAATGTGGAGATATTACTGTTTGTGCATTTACAATATTCATTGATTTTTGCCATTGAAAAACATGTTTTTCATATACCAGAAATGTTTGAAGCTACTGACTGAATGAAAGGAGCTGGCATCTCACTCTCTTTGAATCTTCTTTATCATGCTAGGATTAGCAGGAAAAAGCAAAAAATTTCAGAATTGCACCTTGCAATGTGGAGATATTACTGTTTGTGCATTTACAATATTCATTGATTTTTGCCATTGAAAAACATGTTTTTCATATACCAGAAATGTTTGAAGCTACTGACTGAATGAAAGGAGCTGGCATCTCACTCTCTTTGAATCTTCTTTATCATGCTAGGATTAACAGGAAAAAGCTAAAAATTTCAGAATTGCACCGTGCAATGTGGAGATATTACTGTTTGTGCATTTACAATATTCATTGATTTTTGCCATTGAAAAACATGTTTTTCATATACCAGAAATGTTTGAAGTTACTGACTGAATGAAAGGAGCTGGCATCTCACTCTCTTTGAATCTTCTTTATCATGCTAGGATTAGCAGGAAAAAGCAAAAAATTTCAGAATTGCACCTTGCAATGTGGAGATATTACTGTTTGTGCATTTACAATATTCATTGATTTTTGCCATTGAAAAACATGTTTTTCATATACCAGAAATGTTTGAAGCTACTGACTGAATGAAAGGAGCTGGCATCTCACTCTCTTTGAATCTTCTTTATCATGCTAGGATTAACAGGAAAAAGCTAAAAATTTCAGAATTGCACCGTGCAATGTGGAGATATTACTGTTTGTGCATTTACAATATTCATTGATTTTTGCCATTGAAAAACATGTTTTTCATATACCAGAAATGTTTGAAGCTACTGACTGAATGAAAGGAGCTGGCATCTCACTCTCTTTGAATCTTCTTTATCATGCTAGGATTAGCAGGAAAAAGCAAAAAATTTCAGAATTGCACCTTGCAATGTGGAGATATTACTGTTTGTGCATTTACAATATTCATTGATTTTTGCCATTGAAAAACATGTTTTTCATATACCAGAAATGTTTGAAGCTACTGACTGAATGAAAGGAGCTGGCATCTCACTCTCTTTGAATCTTCTTTATCATGCTAGGATTAACAGGAAAAAGCAAAAAATTTCAGAATTGCACCTTGCAATGTGGAGATATTACTGTTTGTGCATTTACAATATTCATTGATTTTTGCCATTGAAAAACATGTTTTTCATATACCAGAAATGTTTGAAGCTACTGACTGAATGAAAGGAGCTGGCATCTCACTCTCTTTGAATCTTCTTTATCATGCTAGGATTAACAGGAAAAAGCTAAAAATTTCAGAATTGCACCGTGCAATGTGGAGATATTACTGTTTGTGCATTTACAATATTCATTGATTTTTGCCATTGAAAAACATGTTTTTCATATACCAGAAATGTTTGAAGCTACTGACTGAATGAAAGGAGCTGGCATCTCACTCTCTTTGAATCTTCTTTATCATGCTAGGATTAACAGGAAAAAGCTAAAAATTTCAGAATTGCACCGTGCAATGTGGAGATATTACTGTTTGTGCATTTACAATATTCATTGATTTTTGCCATTGAAAAACATGTTTTTCATATACCAGAAATGTTTGAAGCTACTGACTGAATGAAAGGAGCTGGCATCTCACTCTCTTTGAATCTTCTTTATCATGCTAGGATTAGCAGGAAAAAGCAAAAAATTTCAGAATTGCACCTTGCAATGTGGAGATATTACTGTTTGTGCATTTACAATATTCATTGATTTTTGCCATTGAAAAACATGTTTTTCATATACCAGAAATGTTTGAAGCTACTGACTGAATGAAAGGAGCTGGCATCTCACTCTCTTTGAATCTTCTTTATCATGCTAGGATTAACAGGAAAAAGCTAAAAATTTCAGAATTGCACCGTGCAATGTGGAGATATTACTGTTTGTGCATTTACAATATTCATTGATTTTTGCCATTGAAAAACGTCCAGAAATGTTTGAAGCTACTGACTGAATGAAAGGAGCTGGCATCTCACTCTCTTTGAATCTTCTTTATCATGCTAGTATTAACAGGAAAAAGCTAAAAATTTCAGAATTGCACCGTGCAATGTGGAGATATTACTGTTTGTGCATTTACAATATTCATTGATTTTTGCCATTGAAAAACATGTTTTTCATATACCAGAAATGTTTGAAGCTACTGACTGAATGAAAGGAGCTGGCATCTCACTCTCTTTGAATCTTCTTTATCATGCTAGGATTAACAGGAAAAAGCAAAAAATTTCAGAATTGCACTGTGCAATGTGGAGATATTACTGTTTGTGCATTTACAATATTCATTGATTTTTGCCATTGAAAAACATGTTTTTCATATACCAGAAATGTTTGAAGCTACTGACTGAATGAAAGGAGCTGGCATCTCACTCTCTTTGAATCTTCTTTATCATGCTAGGATTAACAGGAAAAAGCTAAAAATTTCAGAATTGCACCGTGCAATGTGGAGATATTACTGTTTGTGCATTTACAATATTCATTGATTTTTGCCATTGAAAAACATGTTTTTCATATACCAGAAATGTTTGAAGCTACTGACTGAATGAAAGGAGCTGGCATCTCACTCTCTTTGAATCTTCTTTATCATGCTAGGATTAGCAGGAAAAAGCAAAAAATTTCAGAATTGCACCTTGCAATGTGGAGATATTACTGTTTGTGCATTTACAATATTCATTGATTTTTGCCATTGAAAAACGTCCAGAAATGTTTGAAGCTACTGACTGAATGAAAGGAGCTGGCATCTCACTCTCTTTGAATCTTCTTTATCATGCTAGGATTAACAGGAAAAAGCTAAAAATTTCAGAATTGCACCGTGCAATGTGGAGATATTACTGTTTGTGCATTTACAATATTCATTGATTTTTGCCATTGAAAAACATGTTTTTCATATACCAGAAATGTTTGAAGCTACTGACTGAATGAAAGGAGCTGGCATCTCACTCTCTTTGAATCTTCTTTATCATGCTAGGATTAGCAGGAAAAAGCTAAAAATTTCAGAATTGCACCGTGCAATGTGGAGATATTACTGTTTGTGCATTTACAATATTCATTGATTTTTGCCATTGAAAAACGTCCAGAAATGTTTGAAGCTACTGACTGAATGAAAGGAGCTGGCATCTCACTCTCTTTGAATCTTCTTTATCATGCTAGGATTAACAGGAAAAAGCTAAAAATTTCAGAATTGCACCGTGCAATGTGGAGATATTACTGTTTGTGCATTTACAATATTCATTGATTTTTGCCATTGAAAAACATGTTTTTCATATACCAGAAATGTTTGAAGCTACTGACTGAATGAAAGGAGCTGGCATCTCACTCTCTTTGAATCTTCTTTATCATGCTAGGATTAGCAGGAAAAAGCAAAAAATTTCAGAATTGCACCTTGCAATGTGGAGATATTACTGTTTGTGCATTTACAATATTCATTGATTTTTGCCATTGAAAAACGTCCAGAAATGTTTGAAGCTACTGACTGAATGAAAGGAGCTGGCATCTCACTCTCTTTGAATCTTCTTTATCATGCTAGGATTAACAGGAAAAAGCTAAAAATTTCAGAATTGCACCGTGCAATGTGGAGATATTACTGTTTGTACATTTACAATATTCATTGATTTTTGCCATTGAAAAACATGTTTTTCATATACCAGAAATGTTTGAAGCTACTGACTGAATGAAAGGAGCTGGCATCTCACTCTCTTTGAATCTTCTTTATCATGCTAGGATTAGCAGGAAAAAGCTAAAAATTTCAGAATTGCACCGTGCAATGTGGAGATATTACTGTTTGTGCATTTACAATATTCATTGATTTTTGCCATTGAAAAACGTCCAGAAATGTTTGAAGCTACTGACTGAATGAAAGGAGCTGGCATCTCACTCTCTTTGAATCTTCTTTATCATGCTAGGATTAACAGGAAAAAGCTAAAAATTTCAGAATTGCACCGTGCAATGTGGAGATATTACTGTTTGTGCATTTACAATATTCATTGATTTTTGCCATTGAAAAACATGTTTTTCATATACCAGAAATGTTTGAAGCTACTGACTGAATGAAAGGAGCTGGCATCTCACTCTCTTTGAATCTTCTTTATCATGCTAGGATTAGCAGGAAAAAGCTAAAAATTTCAGAATTGCACCGTGCAATGTGGAGATATTACTGTTTGTGCATTTACAATATTCATTGATTTTTGCCATTGAAAAACATGTTTTTCATATACCAGAAATGTTTGAAGCTACTGACTGAATGAAAGGAGCTGGCATCTCACTCTCTTTGAATCTTCTTTATCATGCTAGGATTAACAGGAAAAAGCTAAAAATTTCAGAATTGCACCGTGCAATGTGGAGATATTACTGTTTGTGCATTTACAATATTCATTGATTTTTGCCATTGAAAAACATGTTTTTCATATACCAGAAATGTTTGAAGCTACTGACTGAATGAAAGGAGCTGGCATCTCACTCTCTTTGAATCTTCTTTATCATGCTAGGATTAGCAGGAAAAAGCAAAAAATTTCAGAATTGCACCTTGCAATGTGGAGATATTACTGTTTGTGCATTTACAATATTCATTGATTTTTGCCATTGAAAAACATGTTTTTCATATACCAGAAATGTTTGAAGCTACTGACTGAATGAAAGGAGCTGGCATCTCACTCTCTTTGAATCTTCTTTATCATGCTAGGATTAACAGGAAAAAGCTAAAAATTTCAGAATTGCACCGTGCAATGTGGAGATATTACTGTTTGTGCATTTACAATATTCATTGATTTTTGCCATTGAAAAACGTCCAGAAATGTTTGAAGCTACTGACTGAATGAAAGGAGCTGGCATCTCACTCTCTTTGAATCTTCTTTATCATGCTAGGATTAGCAGGAAAAAGCAAAAAATTTCAGAATTGCACCGTGCAATGTGGAGATATTACTGTTTGTGCATTTACAATATTCATTGATTTTTGCCATTGAAAAACATGTTTTTCATATACCAGAAATGTTTGAAGCTACTGACTGAATGAAAGGAGCTGGCATCTCACTCTCTTTGAATCTTCTTTATCATGCTAGGATTAACAGGAAAAAGCTAAAAATTTCAGAATTGCACCTTGCAATGTGGAGATATTACTGTTTGTGCATTTACAATATTCATTGATTTTTGCCATTGAAAAACATGTTTTTCATATACCAGAAATGTTTGAAGCTACTGACTGAATGAAAGGAGCTGGCATCTCACTCTCTTTGAATCTTCTTTATCATGCTAGGATTAGCAGGAAAAAGCTAAAAATTTCAGAATTGCACCGTGCAACGTGGAGATATTACTGTTTGTGCATTTACAATATTCATTGATTTTTGCCATTGAAAAACATGTTTTTCATATACCAGAAATGTTTGAAGCTACTGACTGAATGAAAGGAGCTGGCATCTCACTCTCTTTGAATCTTCTTTATCATGCTAGGATTAGCAGGAAAAAGCAAAAAATTTCAGAATTGCACCGTGCAATGTGGAGATATTACTGTTTGTGCATTTACAATATTCATTGATTTTTGCCATTGAAAAACATGTTTTTCATATACCAGAAATGTTTGAAGCTACTGACTGAATGAAAGGAGCTGGCATCTCACTCTCTTTGAATCTTCTTTATCATGCTAGGATTAGCAGGAAAAAGCAAAAAATTTCAGAATTGCACCGTGCAATGTGGAGATATTACTGTTTGTGCATTTACAATATTCATTGATTTTTGCCATTGAAAAACATGTTTTTCATATACCAGAAATGTTTGAAGCTACTGACTGAATGAAAGGAGCTGGCATCTCACTCTCTTTGAATCTTCTTTATCATGCTAGGATTAACAGGAAAAAGCTAAAAATTTCAGAATTGCACCGTGCAATGTGGAGATATTACTGTTTGTGCATTTACAATATTCATTGATTTTTGCCATTGAAAAACATGTTTTTCATATACCAGAAATGTTTGAAGCTACTGACTGAATGAAATGAGCTGGCATCTCACTCTCTTTGAATCTTCTTTATCATGCTAGGATTAACAGGAAAAAGCTAAAAATTTCAGAATTGCACCTTGCAATGTGGAGATATTACTGTTTGTGCATTTACAATATTCATTGATTTTTGCCATTGAAAAACATGTTTTTCATATACCAGAAATGTTTGAAGCTACTGACTGAATGAAAGGAGCTGGCATCTCACTCTCTTTGAATCTTCTTTATCATGCTAGGATTAACAGGAAAAAGCTAAAAATTTCAGAATTGCACCTTGCAATGTGGAGATATTACTGTTTGTGCATTTACAATATTCATTGATTTTTGCCATTGAAAAACATGTTTTTCATATACCAGAAATGTTTGAAGCTACTGACTGAATGAAAGGAGCTGGCATCTCACTGTCTTTGAATCTTCTTTATCATGCTAGGATTAACAGGAAAAAGCTAAAAATTTCAGAATTGCACCTTGCAATGTGGAGATATTACTGTTTGTGCATTTACAATATTCATTGATTTTTGCCATTGAAAAACATGTTTTTCATATACCAGAAATGTTTGAAGCTACTGACTGAATGAAAGGAGCTGGCATCTCACTCTCTTTGAATCTTCTTTATCATGCTAGGATTAACAGGAAAAAGCTAAAAATTTCAGAATTGCACCGTGCAATGTGGAGATATTACTGTTTGTGCATTTACAATATTCATTGATTTTTGCCATTGAAAAACGTCCAGAAATGTTTGAAGCTACTGACTGAATGAAAGGAGCTGGCATCTCACTCTCTTTGAATCTTCTTTATCATGCTAGGATTAACAGGAAAAAGCAAAAAATTTCAGAATTGCACCGTGCAATGTGGAGATATTACTGTTTGTGCATTTACAATATTCATTGATTTTTGCCATTGAAAAACATGTTTTTCATATACCAGAAATGTTTGAAGCTACTGACTGAATGAAAGGAGCTGGCATCTCACTCTCTTTGAATCTTCTTTATCATGCTAGGATTAGCAGGAAAAAGCTAAAAATTTCAGAATTGCACCGTGCAATGTGGAGATATTACTGTTTGTGCATTTACAATATTCATTGATTTTTGCCATTGAAAAACATGTTTTTCATATACCAGAAATGTTTGAAGCTACTGACTGAATGAAAGGAGCTGGCATCTCACTCTCTTTGAATCTTCTTTATCATGCTAGGATTACCAGGAAAAAGCTAAAAATTTCAGAATTGCACCGTGCAATGTGGAGATATTACTGTTTGTGCATTTACAATATTCATTGATTTTTGCCATTGAAAAACGTCCAGAAATGTTTGAAGCTACTGACTGATTGAAAGGAGCTGGCATCTCACTCTCTTTGAATCTTCTTTATCATGCTAGGATTACCAGGAAAAAGCTAAAAATTTCAGAATTGCACCGTGCAATGTGGAGATATTACTGTTTGTGCATTTACAATATTCATTGATTTTTGCCATTGAAAAACGTCCAGAAATGTTTGAAGCTACTGACTGATTGAAAGGAGCTGGCATCTCACTCTCTTTGAATCTTCTTTATCATGCTAGGATTAACAGGAAAAAGCTAAAAATTTCAGAATTGCACCTTGCAATGTGGAGATATTACTGTTTGTGCATTTACAATATTCATTGATTTTTGCCATTGAAAAACATGTTTTTCATATACCAGAAATGTTTGAAGCTACTGACTGAATGAAAGGAGCTGGCATCTCACTCTCTTTGAATCTTCTTTATCATGCTAGGATTAACAGGAAAAAGCTAAAAATTTCAGAATTGCACCTTGCAATGTGGAGATATTACTGTTTGTGCATTTACAATATTCATTGATTTTTGCCATTGAAAAACATGTTTTTCATATACCAGAAATGTTTGAAGCTACTGACTGAATGAAAGGAGCTGGCATCTCACTCTCTTTGAATCTTCTTTATCATGCTAGGATTAGCAGGAAAAAGCAAAAAATTTCAGAATTGCACCTTGCAATGTGGAGATATTACTGTTTGTGCATTTACAATATTCATTGATTTTTGCCATTGAAAAACATGTTTTTCATATACCAGAAATGTTTGAAGCTACTGACTGAATGAAAGGAGCTGGCATCTCACTCTCTTTGAATCTTCTTTATCATGCTAGGATTAACAGGAAAAAGCTAAAAATTTCAGAATTGCACCTTGCAATGTGGAGATATTACTGTTTGTGCATTTACAATATTCATTGATTTTTGCCATTGAAAAACGTCCAGAAATGTTTGAAGCTACTGACTGAATGAAAGGAGCTGGCATCTCACTCTCTTTGAATCTTCTTTATCATGCTAGGATTAGCAGGAAAAAGCAAAAAATTTCAGAATTGCACCGTGCAATGTGGAGATATTACTGTTTGTGCATTTACAATATTCATTGATTTTTGCCATTGAAAAACGTCCAGAAATGTTTGAAGCTACTGACTGAATGAAAGGAGCTGGCATCTCACTCTCTTTGAATCTTCTTTATCATGCTAGTATTAACAGGAAAAAGCTAAAAATTTCAGAATTGCACCGTGCAATGTGGAGATATTACTGTTTGTGCATTTACAATATTCATTGATTTTTGCCATTGAAAAACGTCCAGAAATGTTTGAAGCTACTGACTGAATGAAAGGAGCTGGCATCTCACTCTCTTTGAATCTTCTTTATCATGCTAGGATTAGCAGGAAAAAGCAAAAAATTTCAGAATTGCACCTTGCAATGTGGAGATATTACTGTTTGTGCATTTACAATATTCATTGATTTTTGCCATTGAAAAACGTCCAGAAATGTTTGAAGCTACTGACTGAATGAAAGGAGCTGGCATCTCACTCTCTTTGAATCTTCTTTATCATGCTAGGATTAACAGGAAAAAGCTAAAAATTTCAGAATTGCACCTTGCAATGTGGAGATATTACTGTTTGTGCATTTACAATATTCATTGATTTTTGCCATTGAAAAACATGTTTTTCATATACCAGAAATGTTTGAAGCTACTGACTGAATGAAAGGAGCTGGCATCTCACTCTCTTTGAATCTTCTTTATCATGCTAGGATTAACAGGAAAAAGCTAAAAATTTCAGAATTGCACCTTGCAATGTGGAGATATTACTGTTTGTGCATTTACAATATTCATTGATTTTTGCCATTGAAAAACATGTTTTTCATATACCAGAAATGTTTGAAGCTACTGACTGAATGAAAGGAGCTGGCATCTCACTCTCTTTGAATCTTCTTTATCATGCTAGGATTAACAGGAAAAAGCAAAAAATTTCAGAATTGCACCGTGCAATGTGGAGATATTACTGTTTGTGCATTTACAATATTCATTGATTTTTGCCATTGAAAAACATGTTTTTCATATACCAGAAATGTTTGAAGCTACTGACTGAATGAAAGGAGCTGGCATCTCACTCTCTTTGAATCTTCTTTATCATGCTAGGATTAACAGGAAAAAGCTAAAAATTTCAGAATTGCACCTTGCAATGTGGAGATATTACTGTTTGTGCATTTACAATATTCATTGATTTTTGCCATTGAAAAACGTCCAGAAATGTTTGAAGCTACTGACTGAATGAAAGGAGCTGGCATCTCACTCTCTTTGAATCTTCTTTATCATGCTAGGATTAACAGGAAAAAGCTAAAAATTTCAGAATTGCACCTTGCAATGTGGAGATATTACTGTTTGTGCATTTACAATATTCATTGATTTTTGCCATTGAAAAACATGTTTTTCATATACCAGAAATGTTTGAAGCTACTGACTGAATGAAAGGAGCTGGCATCTCACTCTCTTTGAATCTTCTTTATCATGCTAGGATTAACAGGAAAAAGCAAAAAATTTCAGAATTGCACCGTGCAATGTGGAGATATTACTGTTTGTGCATTTACAATATTCATTGATTTTTGCCATTGAAAAACATGTTTTTCATATACCAGAAATGTTTGAAGCTACTGACTGAATGAAAGGAGCTGGCATCTCACTCTCTTTGAATCTTCTTTATCATGCTAGGATTAACAGGAAAAAGCTAAAAATTTCAGAATTGCACCTTGCAATGTGGAGATATTACTGTTTGTGCATTTACAATATTCATTGATTTTTGCCATTGAAAAACGTCCAGAAATGTTTGAAGCTACTGACTGAATGAAAGAAGCTGGCATCTCACTCTCTTTGAATCTTCTTTATCATGCTAGGATTAGCAGGAAAAAGCAAAAAATTTCAGAATTGCACCTTGCAATGTGGAGATATTACTGTTTGTGCATTTACAATATTCATTGATTTTGGCCATTGAAAAACATGTTTTTCATATACCAGAAATGTTTGAAGCTACTGACTGAATGAAAGGAGCTGGCATCTCACTCTCTTTGAATCTTCTTTATCATGCTAGGATTAACAGGAAAAAGCTAAATATTTCAGAATTGCACCGTGCAATGTGGAGATATTACTGTTTGTGCATTTACAATATTCATTGATTTTTGCCATTCAAAAACATGTTTTTCATATACCAGAAATGTTTGAAGCTACTGACTGAATGAAAGGAGCTGGCATCTCACTCTCTTTGAATCTTCTTTATCATGCTAGGATTAGCAGGAAAAAGCAAAAAATTTCAGAATTGCACCTTGCAATGTGGAGATATTACTGTTTGTGCATTTACAATATTCATTGATTTTTGCCATTGAAAAACATGTTTTTCATATACCAGAAATGTTTGAAGCTACTGACTGAATGAAAGGAGCTGGCATCTCACTCTCTTTGAATCTTCTTTATCATGCTAGGATTAGCAGGAAAAAGCAAAAAATTTCAGAATTGCACCTTGCAATGTGGAGATATTACTGTTTGTGCATTTACAATATTCATTGATTTTTGCCATTGAAAAACGTCCAGAAATGTTTGAAGCTACTGACTGAATGAAAGGAGCTGGCATCTCACTCTCTTTGAATCTTCTTTATCATGCTAGGATTAGCAGGAAAAAGCAAAAAATTTCAGAATTGCACCTTGCAATGTGGAGATATTACTGTTTGTGCATTTACAATATTCATTGATTTTTGCCATTGAAAAACGTCCAGAAATGTTTGAAGCTACTGACTGAATGAAAGGAGCTGGCATCTCACTCTCTTTGAATCTTCTTTATCATGCTAGGATTAGCAGGAAAAAGCAAAAAATTTCAGAATTGCACCGTGCAATGTGGAGATATTACTGTTTGTGCATTTACAATATTCATTGATTTTTGCCATTGAAAAACATGTTTTTCATATACCAGAAATGTTTGAAGCTACTGACTGAATGAAAGGAGCTGGCATCTCACTCTCTTTGAATCTTCTTTATCATGCTAGGATTAGCAGGAAAAAGCAAAAAATTTCAGAATTGCACCGTGCAATGTGGAGATATTACTGTTTGTGCATTTACAATATTCATTGATTTTTGCCATTGAAAAACATGTTTTTCATATACCAGAAATGTTTGAAGCTACTGACTGAATGAAAGGAGCTGGCATCTCACTCTCTTTGAATCTTCTTTATCATGCTAGGATTAACAGGAAAAAGCTAAAAATTTCAGAATTGCACCGTGCAATGTGGAGATATTACTGTTTGTGCATTTACAATATTCATTGATTTTTGCCATTGAAAAACATGTTTTTCATATACCAGAAATGTTTGAAGCTACTGACTGAATGAAAGGAGCTGGCATCTCACTCTCTTTGAATCTTCTTTATCATGCTAGGATTAGCAGGAAAAAGCAAAAAATTTCAGAATTGCACCGTGCAATGTGGAGATATTACTGTTTGTGCATTTACAATATTCATTGATTTTTGCCATTGAAAAACATGTTTTTCATATACCAGAAATGTTTGAAGCTACTGACTGAATGAAAGGAGCTGGCATCTCACTCTCTTTGAATCTTCTTTATCATGCTAGGATTAGCAGGAAAAAGCAAAAAATTTCAGAATTGCACCGTGCAATGTGGAGATATTACTGTTTGTGCATTTACAATATTCATTGATTTTTGCCATTGAAAAACGTCCAGAAATGTTTGAAGCTACTGACTGAATGAAAGGAGCTGGCATCTCACTCTCTTTGAATCTTCTTTATCATGCTAGGATTAACAGGAAAAAGCAAAAAATTTCAGAATTGCACCGTGCAATGTGGAGATATTACTGTTTGTGCATTTACAATATTCATTGATTTTTGCCATTGAAAAACATGTTTTTCATATACCAGAAATGTTTGAAGCTACTGACTGAATGAAAGGAGCTGGCATCTCACTCTCTTTGAATCTTCTTTATCATGCTAGGATTAGCAGGAAAAAGCTAAAAATTTCAGAATTGCACCGTGCAATGTGGAGATATTACTGTTTGTGCATTTACAATATTCATTGATTTTTGCCATTGAAAAACATGTTTTTCATATACCAGAAATGTTTGAAGCTACTGACTGAATGAAAGGAGCTGGCATCTCACTCTCTTTGAATCTTCTTTATCATGCTAGGATTAGCAGGAAAAAGCAAAAAATTTCAGAATTGCACCTTGCAATGTGGAGATATTACTGTTTGTGCATTTACAATATTCATTGATTTTTGCCATTGAAAAACATGTTTTTCATATACCAGAAATGTTTGAAGCTACTGACTGAATGAAAGGAGCTGGCATCTCACTCTCTTTGAATCTTCTTTATCATGCTAGGATTAGCAGGAAAAAGCAAAAAATTTCAGAATTGCACCTTGCAATGTGGAGATATTACTGTTTGTGCATTTACAATATTCATTGATTTTTGCCATTGAAAAACATGTTTTTCATATACCAGAAATGTTTGAAGCTACTGACTGAATGAAAGGAGCTGGCATCTCACTCTCTTTGAATCTTCTTTATCATGCTAGGATTAACAGGAAAAAGCTAAAAATTTCAGAATTGCACCTTGCAATGTGGAGATATTACTGTTTGTGCATTTACAATATTCATTGATTTTTGCCATTGAAAAACATGTTTTTCATATACCAGAAATGTTTGAAGCTACTGACTGAATGAAAGGAGCTGGCATCTCACTCTCTTTGAATCTTCTTTATCATGCTAGGATTAACAGGAAAAAGCAAAAAATTTCAGAATTGCACCGTGCAATGTGGAGATATTACTGTTTGTGCATTTACAATATTCATTGATTTTTGCCATTGAAAAACATGTTTTTCATATACCAGAAATGTTTGAAGCTACTGACTGAATGAAAGGAGCTGGCATCTCACTCTCTTTGAATCTTCTTTATCATGTTAGGATTAACAGGAAAAAGCTAAAAATTTCAGAATTGCACCTTGCAATGTGGAGATATTACTGTTTGTGCATTTACAATATTCATTGATTTTTGCCATTGAAAAACGTCCAGAAATGTTTGAAGCTACTGACTGAATGAAAGGAGCTGGCATCTCACTCTCTTTGAGTCTTCTTTATCATGCTAGGATTAGCAGGAAAAAGCAAAAAATTTCAGAATTGCACCTTGCAATGTGGAGATATTACTGTTTGTGCATTTACAATATTCATTGATTTTTGCCATTGAAAAACATGTTTTTCATATACCAGAAATGTTTGAAGCTACTGACTGAATGAAAGGAGCTGGCATCTCACTCTCTTTGAATCTTCTTTATCATGCTAGGATTAACAGGAAAAAGCTAAAAATTTCAGAATTGCACCGTGCAATGTGGAGATATTACTGTTTGTGCATTTACAATATTCATTGATTTTTGCCATTGAAAAACATGTTTTTCATATACCAGAAATGTTTGAAGCTACTGACTGAATGAAAGGAGCTGGCATCTCACTCTCTTTGAATCTTCTTTATCATGCTAGGATTAGCAGGAAAAAGCAAAAAATTTCAGAATTGCACCTTGCAATGTGGAGATATTACTGTTTGTGCATTTACAATATTCATTGATTTTTGCCATTGAAAAACATGTTTTTCATATACCAGAAATGTTTGAAGCTACTGACTGAATGAAAGGAGCTGGCATCTCACTCTCTTTGAATCTTCTTTATCATGCTAGGATTAGCAGGAAAAAGCAAAAAATTTCAGAATTGCACCTTGCAATGTGGAGATATTACTGTTTGTGCATTTACAATATTCATTGATTTTTGCCATTGAAAAACGTCCAGAAATGTTTGAAGCTACTGACTGAATGAAAGGAGCTGGCATCTCACTCTCTTTGAATCTTCTTTATCATGCTAGGATTAGCAGGAAAAAGCAAAAAATTTCAGAATTGCACCTTGCAATGTGGAGATATTACTGTTTGTGCATTTACAATATTCATTGATTTTTGCCATTGAAAAACGTCCAGAAATGTTTGAAGCTACTGACTGAATGAAAGGAGCTGGCATCTCACTCTCTTTGAATCTTCTTTATCATGCTAGGATTAGCAGGAAAAAGCAAAAAATTTCAGAATTGCACGGTGCAATGTGGAGATATTACTGTTTGTGCATTTACAATATTCATTGATTTTTGCCATTGAAAAACATGTTTTTCATATACCAGAAATGTTTGAAGCTACTGACTGAATGAAAGGAGCTGGCATCTCACTCTCTTTGAATCTTCTTTATCATGCTAGGATTAACAGGAAAAAGCTAAAAATTTCAGAATTGCACCGTGCAATGTGGAGATATTACTGTTTGTGCATTTACAATATTCATTGATTTTTGCCATTGAAAAACATGTTTTTCATATACCAGAAATGTTTGAAGCTACTGACTGAATGAAAGGAGCTGGCATCTCACTCTCTTTGAATCTTCTTTATCATGCTAGGATTAGCAGGAAAAAGCAAAAAATTTCAGAATTGCACCGTGCAATGTGGAGATATTACTGTTTGTGCATTTACAATATTCATTGATTTTTGCCATTGAAAAACATGTTTTTCATATACCAGAAATGTTTGAAGCTACTGACTGAATGAAAGGAGCTGGCATCTCACTCTCTTTGAATCTTCTTTATCATGCTAGGATTAGCAGGAAAAAGCAAAAAATTTCAGAATTGCACCGTGCAATGTGGAGATATTACTGTTTGTGCATTTACAATATTCATTGATTTTTGCCATTGAAAAACGTCCAGAAATGTTTGAAGCTACTGACTGAATGAAAGTAGCTGGCATCTCACTCTCTTTGAATCTTCTTTATCATGCTAGGATTAACAGGAAAAAGCAAAAAATTTCAGAATTGCACCGTGCAATGTGGAGATATTACTGTTTGTGCATTTACAATATTCATTGATTTTTGCCATTGAAAAACATGTTTTTCATATACCAGAAATGTTTGAAGCTACTGACTGAATGAAAGGAGCTGGCATCTCACTCTCTTTGAATCTTCTTTATCATGCTAGGATTAACAGGAAAAAGCTAAAAATTTCAGAATTGCACCTTGCAATGTGGAGATATTACTGTTTGTGCATTTACAATATTCATTGATTTTTGCCATTGAAAAACGTCCAGAAATGTTTGAAGCTACTGACTGAATGAAAGAAGCTGGCATCTCACTCTCTTTGAATCTTCTTTATCATGCTAGGATTAGCAGGAAAAAGCAAAAAATTTCAGAATTGCACCTTGCAATGTGGAGATATTACTGTTTGTGCATTTACAATATTCATTGATTTTGGCCATTGAAAAACATGTTTTTCATATACCAGAAATGTTTGAAGCTACTGACTGAATGAAAGGAGCTGGCATCTCACTCTCTTTGAATCTTCTTTATCATGCTAGGATTAACAGGAAAAAGCTAAAAATTTCAGAATTGCACCGTGCAATGTGGAGATATTACTGTTTGTGCATTTACAATATTCATTGATTTTTGCCATTCAAAAACATGTTTTTCATATACCAGAAATGTTTGAAGCTACTGACTGAATGAAAGGAGCTGGCATCTCACTCTCTTTGAATCTTCTTTATCATGCTAGGATTAGCAGGAAAAAGCAAAAAATTTCAGAATTGCACCTTGCAATGTGGAGATATTACTGTTTGTGCATTTACAATATTCATTGATTTTTGCCATTGAAAAACGTCCAGAAATGTTTGAAGCTACTGACTGAATGAAAGGAGCTGGCATCTCACTCTCTTTGAATCTTCTTTATCATGCTAGGATTAGCAGGAAAAAGCAAAAAATTTCAGAATTGCACCTTGCAATGTGGAGATATTACTGTTTGTGCATTTACAATATTCATTGATTTTTGCCATTGAAAAACGTCCAGAAATGTTTGAAGCTACTGACTGAATGAAAGGAGCTGGCATCTCACTCTCTTTGAATCTTCTTTATCATGCTAGGATTAGCAGGAAAAAGCAAAAAATTTCAGAATTGCACCGTGCAATGTGGAGATATTACTGTTTGTGCATTTACAATATTCATTGATTTTTGCCATTGAAAAACATGTTTTTCATATACCAGAAATGTTTGAAGCTACTGACTGAATGAAAGGAGCTGGCATCTCACTCTCTTTGAATCTTCTTTATCATGCTAGGATTAGCAGGAAAAAGCAAAAAATTTCAGAATTGCACCGTGCAATGTGGAGATATTACTGTTTGTGCATTTACAATATTCATTGATTTTTGCCATTGAAAAACATGTTTTTCATATACCAGAAATGTTTGAAGCTACTGACTGAATGAAAGGAGCTGGCATCTCACTCTCTTTGAATCTTCTTTATCATGCTAGGATTAACAGGAAAAAGCTAAAAATTTCAGAATTGCACCGTGCAATGTGGAGATATTACTGTTTGTGCATTTACAATATTCATTGATTTTTGCCATTGAAAAACATGTTTTTCATATACCAGAAATGTTTGAAGCTACTGACTGAATGAAAGGAGCTGGCATCTCACTCTCTTTGAATCTTCTTTATCATGCTAGGATTAGCAGGAAAAAGCAAAAAATTTCAGAATTGCACCGTGCAATGTGGAGATATTACTGTTTGTGCATTTACAATATTCATTGATTTTTGCCATTGAAAAACATGTTTTTCATATACCAGAAATGTTTGAAGCTACTGACTGAATGAAAGGAGCTGGCATCTCACTCTCTTTGAATCTTCTTTATCATGCTAGGATTAGCAGGAAAAAGCAAAAAATTTCAGAATTGCACCGTGCAATGTGGAGATATTACTGTTTGTGCATTTACAATATTCATTGATTTTTGCCATTGAAAAACGTCCAGAAATGTTTGAAGCTACTGACTGAATGAAAGGAGCTGGCATCTCACTCTCTTTGAATCTTCTTTATCATGCTAGGATTAACAGGAAAAAGCAAAAAATTTCAGAATTGCACCGTGCAATGTGGAGATATTACTGTTTGTGCATTTACAATATTCATTGATTTTTGCCATTGAAAAACATGTTTTTCATATACCAGAAATGTTTGAAGCTACTGACTGAATGAAAGGAGCTGGCATCTCACTCTCTTTGAATCTTCTTTATCATGCTAGGATTAGCAGGAAAAAGCTAAAAATTTCAGAATTGCACCGTGCAATGTGGAGATATTACTGTTTGTGCATTTACAATATTCATTGATTTTTGCCATTGAAAAACATGTTTTTCATATACCAGAAATGTTTGAAGCTACTGACTGAATGAAAGGAGCTGGCATCTCACTCTCTTTGAATCTTCTTTATCATGCTAGGATTAGCAGGAAAAAGCAAAAAATTTCAGAATTGCACCTTGCAATGTGGAGATATTACTGTTTGTGCATTTACAATATTCATTGATTTTTGCCATTGAAAAACATGTTTTTCATATACCAGAAATGTTTGAAGCTACTGACTGAATGAAAGGAGCTGGCATCTCACTCTCTTTGAATCTTCTTTATCATGCTAGGATTAGCAGGAAAAAGCAAAAAATTTCAGAATTGCACCTTGCAATGTGGAGATATTACTGTTTGTGCATTTACAATATTCATTGATTTTTGCCATTGAAAAACATGTTTTTCATATACCAGAAATGTTTGAAGCTACTGACTGAATGAAAGGAGCTGGCATCTCACTCTCTTTGAATCTTCTTTATCATGCTAGGATTAACAGGAAAAAGCTAAAAATTTCAGAATTGCACCTTGCAATGTGGAGATATTACTGTTTGTGCATTTACAATATTCATTGATTTTTGCCATTGAAAAACATGTTTTTCATATACCAGAAATGTTTGAAGCTACTGACTGAATGAAAGGAGCTGGCATCTCACTCTCTTTGAATCTTCTTTATCATGCTAGGATTAACAGGAAAAAGCAAAAAATTTCAGAATTGCACCGTGCAATGTGGAGATATTACTGTTTGTGCATTTACAATATTCATTGATTTTTGCCATTGAAAAACATGTTTTTCATATACCAGAAATGTTTGAAGCTACTGACTGAATGAAAGGAGCTGGCATCTCACTCTCTTTGAATCTTCTTTATCATGCTAGGATTAACAGGAAAAAGCTAAAAATTTCAGAATTGCACCTTGCAATGTGGAGATATTACTGTTTGTGCATTTACAATATTCATTGATTTTTGCCATTGAAAAACGTCCAGAAATGTTTGAAGCTACTGACTGAATGAAAGGAGCTGGCATCTCACTCTCTTTGAATCTTCTTTATCATGCTAGGATTAGCAGGAAAAAGCAAAAAATTTCAGAATTGCACCTTGCAATGTGGAGATATTACTGTTTGTGCATTTACAATATTCATTGATTTTTGCCATTGAAAAACATGTTTTTCATATACCAGAAATGTTTGAAGCTACTGACTGAATGAAAGGAGCTGGCATCTCACTCTCTTTGAATCTTCTTTATCATGCTAGGATTAACAGGAAAAAGCTAAAAATTTCAGAATTGCACCGTGCAATGTGGAGATATTACTGTTTGTGCATTTACAATATTCATTGATTTTTGCCATTGAAAAACATGTTTTTCATATACCAGAAATGTTTGAAGCTACTGACTGAATGAAAGGAGCTGGCATCTCACTCTCTTTGAATCTTCTTTATCATGCTAGGATTAACAGGAAAAAGCAAAAAATTTCAGAATTGCACCTTGCAATGTGGAGATATTACTGTTTGTGCATTTACAATATTCATTGATTTTTGCCATTGAAAAACATGTTTTTCATATACCAGAAATGTTTGAAGCTACTGACTGAATGAAAGGAGCTGGCATCTCACTCTCTTTGAATCTTCTTTATCATGCTAGGATTAGCAGGAAAAAGCAAAAAATTTCAGAATTGCACCTTGCAATGTGGAGATATTACTGTTTGTGCATTTACAATATTCATTGATTTTTGCCATTGAAAAACGTCCAGAAATGTTTGAAGCTACTGACTGAATGAAAGGAGCTGGCATCTCACTCTCTTTGAATCTTCTTTATCATGCTAGGATTAGCAGGAAAAAGCAAAAAATTTCAGAATTGCACCTTGCAATGTGGAGATATTACTGTTTGTGCATTTACAATATTCATTGATTTTTGCCATTGAAAAACGTCCAGAAATGTTTGAAGCTACTGACTGAATGAAAGGAGCTGGCATCTCACTCTCTTTGAATCTTCTTTATCATGCTAGGATTAGCAGGAAAAAGCAAAAAATTTCAGAATTGCACCGTGCAATGTGGAGATATTACTGTTTGTGCATTTACAATATTCATTGATTTTTGCCATTGAAAAACATGTTTTTCATATACCAGAAATGTTTGAAGCTACTGACTGAATGAAAGGAGCTGGCATCTCACTCTCTTTGAATCTTCTTTATCATGCTAGGATTAACAGGAAAAAGCTAAAAATTTCAGAATTGCACCGTGCAATGTGGAGATATTACTGTTTGTGCATTTACAATATTCATTGATTTTTGCCATTGAAAAACATGTTTTTCATATACCAGAAATGTTTGAAGCTACTGACTGAATGAAAGGAGCTGGCATCTCACTCTCTTTGAATCTTCTTTATCATGCTAGGATTAGCAGGAAAAAGCAAAAAATTTCAGAATTGCACCGTGCAATGTGGAGATATTACTGTTTGTGCATTTACAATATTCATTGATTTTTGCCATTGAAAAACATGTTTTTCATATACCAGAAATGTTTGAAGCTACTGACTGAATGAAAGGAGCTGGCATCTCACTCTCTTTGAATCTTCTTTATCATGCTAGGATTAGCAGGAAAAAGCAAAAAATTTCAGAATTGCACCGTGCAATGTGGAGATATTACTCTTTGTGCATTTACAATATTCATTGATTTTTGCCATTGAAAAACGTCCAGAAATGTTTGAAGCTACTGACTGAATGAAAGTAGCTGGCATCTCACTCTCTTTGAATCTTCTTTATCATGCTAGGATTAACAGGAAAAAGCAAAAAATTTCAGAATTGCACCGTGCAATGTGGAGATATTACTGTTTGTGCATTTACAATATTCATTGATTTTTGCCATTGAAAAACATGTTTTTCATATACCAGAAATGTTTGAAGCTACTGACTGAATGAAAGGAGCTGGCATCTCACTCTCTTTGAATCTTCTTTATCATGCTAGGATTAGCAGGAAAAAGCTAAAAATTTCAGAATTGCACCGTGCAATGTGGAGATATTACTGTTTGTGCATTTACAATATTCATTGATTTTTGCTATTGAAAAACATGTTTTTCATATACCAGAAATGTTTGAAGCTACTGACTGAATGAAAGGAGCTGGCATCTCACTCTCTTTGAATCTTCTTTATCATGCTAGGATTAGCAGGAAAAAGCAAAAAATTTCAGAATTGCACCTTGCAATGTGGAGATATTACTGTTTGTGCATTTACAATATTCATTGATTTTTGCCATTGAAAAACATGTTTTTCATATACCAGAAATGTTTGAAGCTACTGACTGAATGAAAGGAGCTGGCATCTCACTCTCTTTGAATCTTCTTTATCATGCTAGGATTAGCAGGAAAAAGCAAAAGATTTCAGAATTGCACCGTGCAATGTGGAGATATTACTGTTTGTGCATTTACAATATTCATTGATTTTTGCCATTGAAAAACATGTTTTTCATATACCAGAAATGTTTGAAGCTACTGACTGAATGAAAGGAGCTGGCATCTCACTCTCTTTGAATCTTCTTTATCATGCTAGGATTAACAGGAAAAAGCTAAAAATTTCAGAATTGCACCTTGCAATGTGGAGATATTACTGTTTGTGCATTTACAATATTCATTGATTTTTGCCATTGAAAAACGTCCAGAAATGTTTGAAGCTACTGACTGAATGAAAGGAGCTGGCATCTCACTCTCTTTGAATCTTCTTTATCATGCTAGGATTAGCAGGAAAAAGCAAAAAATTTCAGAATTGCACCTTGCAATGTGGAGATATTACTGTTTGTGCATTTACAATATTCATTGATTTTTGCCATTGAAAAACATGTTTTTCATATACCAGAAATGTTTGAAGCTACTGACTGAATGAAAGGAGCTGGCATCTCACTCTCTTTGAATCTTCTTTATCATGCTAGGATTAACAGGAAAAAGCTAAAAATTTCAGAATTGCACCGTGCAATGTGGAGATATTACTGTTTGTGCATTTACAATATTCATTGATTTTTGCCATTGAAAAACATGTTTTTCATATACCAGAAATGTTTGAAGTTACTGACTGAATGAAAGGAGCTGGCATCTCACTCTCTTTGAATCTTCTTTATCATGCTAGGATTAGCAGGAAAAAGCAAAAAATTTCAGAATTGCACCTTGCAATGTGGAGATATTACTGTTTGTGCATTTACAATATTCATTGATTTTTGCCATTGAAAAACATGTTTTTCATATACCAGAAATGTTTGAAGCTACTGACTGAATGAAAGGAGCTGGCATCTCACTCTCTTTGAATCTTCTTTATCATGCTAGGATTAGCAGGAAAAAGCAAAAAATTTCAGAATTGCACCTTGCAATGTGGAGATATTACTGTTTGTGCATTTACAATATTCATTGATTTTTGCCATTGAAAAACGTCCAGAAATGTTTGAAGCTACTGACTGAATGAAAGGAGCTGGCATCTCACTCTCTTTGAATCTTCTTTATCATGCTAGGATTAGCAGGAAAAAGCAAAAAATTTCAGAATTGCACCTTGCAATGTGGAGATATTACTGTTTGTGCATTTACAATATTCATTGATTTTTGCCATTGAAAAACGTCCAGAAATGTTTGAAGCTACTGACTGAATGAAAGGAGCTGGCATCTCACTCTCTTTGAATCTTCTTTATCATGCTAGGATTAGCAGGAAAAAGCAAAAAATTTCAGAATTGCACCGTGCAATGTGGAGATATTACTGTTTGTGCATTTACAATATTCATTGATTTTTGCCATTGAAAAACATGTTTTTCATATACCAGAAATGTTTGAAGCTACTGACTGAATGAAAGGAGCTGGCATCTCACTCTCTTTGAATCTTCTTTATCATGCTAGGATTAACAGGAAAAAGCTAAAAATTTCAGAATTGCACCGTGCAATGTGGAGATATTACTGTTTGTGCATTTACAATATTCATTGATTTTTGCCATTGAAAAACATGTTTTTCATATACCAGAAATGTTTGAAGCTACTGACTGAATGAAAGGAGCTGGCATCTCACTCTCTTTGAATCTTCTTTATCATGCTAGGATTAGCAGGAAAAAGCAAAAAATTTCAGAATTGCACCGTGCAATGTGGAGATATTACTGTTTGTGCATTTACAATATTCATTGATTTTTGCCATTGAAAAACATGTTTTTCATATACCAGAAATGTTTGAAGCTACTGACTGAATGAAAGGAGCTGGCATCTCACTCTCTTTGAATCTTCTTTATCATGCTAGGATTAGCAGGAAAAAGCAAAAAATTTCAGAATTGCACCGTGCAATGTGGAGATATTACTGTTTGTGCATTTACAATATTCATTGATTTTTGCCATTGAAAAACGTCCAGAAATGTTTGAAGCTACTGACTGAATGAAAGTAGCTGGCATCTCACTCTCTTTGAATCTTCTTTATCATGCTAGGATTAACAGGAAAAAGCAAAAAATTTCAGAATTGCACCGTGCAATGTGGAGATATTACTGTTTGTGCATTTACAATATTCATTGATTTTTGCCATTGAAAAACATGTTTTTCATATACCAGAAATGTTTGAAGCTACTGACTGAATGAAAGGAGCTGGCATCTCACTCTCTTTGAATCTTCTTTATCATGCTAGGATTAGCAGGAAAAAGCTAAAAATTTCAGAATTGCACCGTGCAATGTGGAGATATTACTGTTTGTGCATTTACAATATTCATTGATTTTTGCTATTGAAAAACATGTTTTTCATATACCAGAAATGTTTGAAGCTACTGACTGAATGAAAGGAGCTGGCATCTCACTCTCTTTGAATCTTCTTTATCATGCTAGGATTAGCAGGAAAAAGCAAAAAATTTCAGAATTGCACCTTGCAATGTGGAGATATTACTGTTTGTGCATTTACAATATTCATTGATTTTTGCCATTGAAAAACATGTTTTTCATATACCAGAAATGTTTGAAGCTACTGACTGAATGAAAGGAGCTGGCATCTCACTCTCTTTGAATCTTCTTTATCATGCTAGGATTAGCAGGAAAAAGCAAAAGATTTCAGAATTGCACCGTGCAATGTGGAGATATTACTGTTTGTGCATTTACAATATTCATTGATTTTTGCCATTGAAAAACGTCCAGAAATGTTTGAAGCTACTGACTGAATGAAAGGAGCTGGCATCTCACTCTCTTTGAATCTTCTTTATCATGCTAGGATTAACAGGAAAAAGCTAAAAATTTCAGAATTGCACCGTGCAATGTGGAGATATTACTGTTTGTGCATTTACAATATTCATTGATTTTTGCCATTGAAAAACATGTTTTTCATATACCAGAAATGTTTGAAGCTACTGACTGAATGAAAGGAGCTGGCATCTCACTCTCTTTGAATCTTCTTTATCATGCTAGGATTAACAGGAAAAAGCTAAAAATTTCAGAATTGCACCGTGCAATGTGGAGATATTACTGTTTGTGCATTTACAATATTCATTGATTTTTGCCATTGAAAAACATGTTTTTCATATACCAGAAATGTTTGAAGCTACTGACTGAATGAAAGGAGCTGGCATCTCACTCTCTTTGAATCTTCTTTATCATGCTAGGATTAGCAGGAAAAAGCTAAAAATTTCAGAATTGCACCTTGCAATGTGGAGATATTACTGTTTGTGCATATACAATATTCATTGATTTTTGCCATTGAAAAATGTCCAGAAATGTTTGAAGCTACTGACTGAATGAAAGGAGCTGGCATCTCACTCTCTTTGAATCTTCTTTATCATGCTAGGATTAACAGGAAAAAGCTAAAAATTTCAGAATTGCACCTTGCAATGTGGAGATATTACTGTTTGTGCATTTACAATATTCATTGATTTTTGCCATTGAAAAACATGTTTTTCATATACCAGAAATGTTTGAAGCTACTGACTGAATGAAAGGAGCTGGCATCTCACTCTCTTTGAATCTTCTTTATCATGCTAGGATTAACAGGAAAAAGCTAAAAATTTCAGAATTGCACCTTGCAATGTGGAGATATTACTGTTTGTGCATTTACAATATTCATTGATTTTTGCCATTGAAAAACATGTTTTTCATATACCAGAAATGTTTGAAGCTACTGACTGAATGAAAGGAGCTGGCATCTCACTCTCTTTGAATCTTCTTTATCATGCTAGGATTAGCAGGAAAAAGCTAAAAATTTCAGAATTGCACCTTGCAATGTGGAGATATTACTGTTTGTGCATTTACAATATTCATTGATTTTTGCCATTGAAAAACGTCCAGAAATGTTTGAAGCTACTGACTGAATGAAAGGAGCTGGCATCTCACTCTCTTTGAATCTTCTTTATCATGCTAGGATTAACAGGAAAAAGCTAAAAATTTCAGAATTGCACCTTGCAATGTGGAGATATTACTTTTTGTGCATTTACAATATTCATTGATTTTTGCCATTGAAAAACATGTTTTTCATATACCAGAAATGTTTGAAGCTACTGACTGAATGAAAGGAGCTGGCATCTCACTCTCTTTGAATCTTTTTTATCATGCTAGGATTAACAGGAAAAAGCTAAAAATTTCAGAATTGCACCTTGCAATGTGGAGATATTACTGTTTGTGCATTTACAATATTCATTGATTTTTGCCATTGAAAAACATGTTTTTCATATACCAGAAATGTTTGAAGCTACTGACTGAATGAAAGGAGCTGGCATCTCACTCTCTTTGAATCTTCTTTATCATGCTAGGATTAACAGGAAAAAGCTAAAAATTTCAGAATTGCACCTTGCAATGTGGAGATATTACTGTTTGTGCATTTACAATATTCATTGATTTTTGCCATTGAAAAACATGTTTTTCATATACCAGAAATGTTTGAAGCTACTGACTGAATGAAAGGAGCTGGCATCTCACTCTCTTTGAATCTTCTTTATCATGCTAGGATTAACAGGAAAAAGCAAAAAATTTCAGAATTGCACCGTGCAATGTGGAGATATTACTGTTTGTGCATTTACAATATTCATTGATTTTTGCCATTGAAAAACATGTTTTTCATATACCAGAAATGTTTGAAGCTACTGACTGAATGAAAGGAGCTGGCATCTCACTCTCTTTGAATCTTCTTTATCATGCTAGGATTAGCAGGAAAAAGCAAAAAATTTCAGAATTGCACCGTGCAATGTGGAGATATTACTGTTTGTGCATTTACAATATTCATTGATTTTTGCCATTGAAAAACATGTTTTTCATATACCAGAAATGTTTGAAGCTACTGACTGAATGAAAGGAGCTGGCATCTCACTCTCTTTGAATCTTCTTTATCATGCTAGGATTAGCAGGAAAAAGCAAAAAATTTCAGAATTGCACCGTGCAATGTGGAGATATTACTGTTTGTGCATTTACAATATTCATTGATTTTTGCCATTGAAAAACGTCCAGAAATGTTTGAAGCTACTGACTGAATGAAAGGAGCTGGCATCTCACTCTCTTTGAATCTTCTTTATCATGCTAGGATTAACAGGAAAAAGCAAAAAATTTCAGAATTGCACCGTGCAATGTGGAGATATTACTGTTTGTGCATTTACAATATTCATTGATTTTTGCCATTGAAAAACATGTTTTTCATATACCAGAAATGTTTGAAGCTACTGACTGAATGAAAGGAGCTGGCATCTCACTCTCTTTGAATCTTCTTTATCATGCTAGGATTAGCAGGAAAAAGCTAAAAATTTCAGAATTGCACCGTGCAATGTGGAGATATTACTGTTTGTGCATTTACAATATTCATTGATTTTTGCTATTGAAAAACATGTTTTTCATATACCAGAAATGTTTGAAGCTACTGACTGAATGAAAGGAGCTGGCATCTCACTCTCTTTGAATCTTCTTTATCATGCTAGGATTAGCAGGAAAAAGCAAAAAATTTCAGAATTGCACCTTGCAATGTGGAGATATTACTGTTTGTGCATTTACAATATTCATTGATTTTTGCCATTGAAAAACATGTTTTTCATATACCAGAAATGTTTGAAGCTACTGACTGAATGAAAGGAGCTGGCATCTCACTCTCTTTGAATCTTCTTTATTATGCTAGGATTAGCAGGAAAAAGCAAAAGATTTCAGAATTGCACCGTGCAATGTGGAGATATTACTGTTTGTGCATTTACAATATTCATTGATTTTTGCCATTGAAAAACGTCCAGAAATGTTTGAAGCTACTGACTGAATGAAAGGAGCTGGCATCTCACTCTCTTTGAATCTTCTTTATCATGCTAGGATTAGCAGGAAAAAGCAAAAAATTTCAGAATTGCACCGTGCAATGTGGAGATATTACTGTTTGTGCATTTACAATATTCATTGATTTTTGCCATTGAAAAACATGTTTTTCATATACCAGAAATGTTTGAAGCTACTGACTGAATGAAAGGAGCTGGCATCTCACTCTCTTTGAATCTTCTTTATCATGCTAGGATTAGCAGGAAAAAGCAAAAAATTTCAGAATTGCACCTTGCAATGTGGAGATATTACTGTTTGTGCATTTACAATATTCATTGATTTTTGCCATTGAAAAACATGTTTTTCATATACCAGAAATGTTTGAAGCTACTGACTGAATGAAAGGAGCTGGCATCTCACTCTCTTTGAATCTTCTTTATCATGCTAGGATTAACAGGAAAAAGCTAAAAATTTCAGAATTGCACCGTGCAATGGGGAGATATTACTGTTTGTGCATTTACAATATTCATTGATTTTTGCCATTGAAAAACATGTTTTTCATATACCAGAAATGTTTGAAGCTACTGACTGAATGAAAGGAGCTGGCATCTCACTCTCTTTGAATCTTCTTTATCATGCTAGGATTAACAGGAAAAAGCTAAAAATTTCAGAATTGCACCGTGCAATGTGGAGATATTACTGTTTGTGCATTTACAATATTCATTGATTTTTGCCATTGAAAAACATGTTTTTCATATACCAGAAATGTTTGAAGCTACTGACTGAATGAAAGGAGCTGGCATCTCACTCTCTTTGAATCTTCTTTATCATGCTAGGATTAGCAGGAAAAAGCTAAAAATTTCAGAATTGCACCTTGCAATGTGGAGATATTACTGTTTGTGCATTTACAATATTCATTGATTTTTGCCATTGAAAAACGTCCAGAAATGTTTGAAGCTACTGACTGAATGAAAGGAGCTGGCATCTCACTCTCTTTGAATCTTCTTTATCATGCTAGGATTAACAGGAAAAAGCAAAAAATTTCAGAATTGCACCGTGCAATGTGGAGATATTACTGTTTGTGCATTTACAATATTCATTGATTTTTGCCATTGAAAAACATGTTTTTCATATACCAGAAATGTTTGAAGCTACTGACTGAATGAAAGGAGCTGGCATCTCACTCTCTTTGAATCTTCTTTATCATGCTAGGATTAGCAGGAAAAAGCAAAAAATTTCAGAATTGCACCGTGCAATGTGGAGATATTACTGTTTGTGCATTTACAATATTCATTGATTTTTGCCATTGAAAAACATGTTTTTCATATACCAGAAATGTTTGAAGCTACTGACTGAATGAAAGGAGCTGGCATCTCACTCTCTTTGAATCTTCTTTATCATGCTAGGATTAGCAGGAAAAAGCAAAAAATTTCAGAATTGCACCGTGCAATGTGGAGATATTACTGTTTGTGCATTTACAATATTCATTGATTTTTGCCATTGAAAAACGTCCAGAAATGTTTGAAGCTACTGACTGAATGAAAGGAGCTGGCATCTCACTCTCTTTGAATCTTCTTTATCATGCTAGGATTAACAGGAAAAAGCAAAAAATTTCAGAATTGCACCGTGCAATGTGGAGATATTACTGTTTGTGCATTTACAATATTCATTGATTTTTGCCATTGAAAAACATGTTTTTCATATACCAGAAATGTTTGAAGCTACTGACTGAATGAAAGGAGCTGGCATCTCACTCTCTTTGAATCTTCTTTATCATGCTAGGATTAGCAGGAAAAAGCTAAAAATTTCAGAATTGCACCGTGCAATGTGGAGATATTACTGTTTGTGCATTTACAATATTCATTGATTTTTGCTATTGAAAAACATGTTTTTCATATACCAGAAATGTTTGAAGCTACTGACTGAATGAAAGGAGCTGGCATCTCACTCTCTTTGAATCTTCTTTATCATGCTAGGATTAGCAGGAAAAAGCAAAAAATTTCAGAATTGCACCTTGCAATGTGGAGATATTACTGTTTGTGCATTTACAATATTCATTGATTTTTGCCATTGAAAAACATGTTTTTCATATACCAGAAATGTTTGAAGCTACTGACTGAATGAAAGGAGCTGGCATCTCACTCTCTTTGAATCTTCTTTATCATGCTAGGATTAGCAGGAAAAAGCAAAAGATTTCAGAATTGCACCGTGCAATGTGGAGATATTACTGTTTGTGCATTTACAATATTCATTGATTTTTGCCATTGAAAAACATGTTTTTCATATACCAGAAATGTTTGAAGCTACTGACTGAATGAAAGGAGCTGGCATCTCACTCTCTTTGAATCTTCTTTATCATGCTAGGATTAACAGGAAAAAGCTAAAAATTTCAGAATTGCACCGTGCAATGTGGAGATATTACTGTTTGTGCATTTACAATATTCATTGATTTTTGCCATTGAAAAACATGTTTTTCATATACCAGAAATGTTTGAAGCTACTGACTGAATGAAAGGAGCTGGCATCTCACTCTCTTTGAATCTTCTTTATCATGCTAGGATTAACAGGAAAAAGCAAAAAATTTCAGAATTGCACCGTGCAATGTGGAGATATTACTGTTTGTGCATTTACAATATTCATTGATTTTTGCCATTGAAAAACATGTTTTTCATATACCAGAAATGTTTGAAGCTACTGACTGAATGAAAGGAGCTGGCATCTCACTCTCTTTGAATCTTCTTTATCATGCTAGGATTAACAGGAAAAAGCTAAAAATTTCAGAATTGCACCGTGCAATGTGGAGATATTACTGTTTGTGCATTTACAATATTCATTGATTTTTGCCATTGAAAAACATGTTTTTCATATACCAGAAATGTTTGAAGCTACTGACTGAATGAAAGGAGCTGGCATCTCACTCTCTTTGAATCTTCTTTATCATGCTAGGATTAACAGGAAAAAGCTAAAAATTTCAGAATTGCACCGTGCAATGTGGAGATATTACTGTTTGTGCATTTACAATATTCATTGATTTTTGCCATTGAAAAACATGTTTTTCATATACCAGAAATGTTTGAAGCTACTGACTGAATGAAAGGAGCTGGCATCTCACTCTCTTTGAATCTTCTTTATCATGCTAGGATTAACAGGAAAAAGCTAAAAATTTCAGAATTGCACCGTGCAATGTGGAGATATTACTGTTTGTGCATTTACAATATTCATTGATTTTTGCCATTGAAAAACATGTTTTTCATATACCAGAAATGTTTGAAGCTACTGACTGAATGAAAGGAGCTGGCATCTCACTCTCTTTGAATCTTCTTTATCATGCTAGGATTAACAGGAAAAAGCTAAAAATTTCAGAATTGCACCGTGCAATGTGGAGATATTACTGTTTGTGCATTTACAATATTCATTGATTTTTGCCATTGAAAAACATGTTTTTCATATACCAGAAATGTTTGAAGCTACTGACTGAATGAAAGGAGCTGGCATCTCACTCTCTTTGAATCTTCTTTATCATGCTAGGATTAGCAGGAAAAAGCAAAAAATTTCAGAATTGCACCGTGCAATGTGGAGATATTACTGTTTGTGCATTTACAATATTCATTGATTTTTGCCATTGAAAAACATGTTTTTCATATACCAGAAATGTTTGAAGCTACTGACTGAATGAAGGGAGCTGGCATCTCACTCTCTTTGAATCTTCTTTATCATGCTAGGATTAACAGGAAAAAGCTAAAAATTTCAGAATTGCACCGTGCAATGTGGAGATATTACTGTTTGTGCATTTACAATATTCATTGATTTTTGCCATTGAAAAACATGTTTTTCATATACCAGAAATGTTTGAAGCTACTGACTGAATGAAAGGAGCTGGCATCTCACTCTCTTTGAATCTTCTTTATCATGCTAGGATTAGCAGGAAAAAGCAAAAAATTTCAGAATTGCACCTTGCAATGTGGAGATATTACTGTTTGTGCATTTACAATATTCATTGATTTTTGCCATTGAAAAACGTCCAGAAATGTTTGAAGCTACTGACTGAATGAAAGGAGCTGGCATCTCACTCTCTTTGAATCTTCTTTATCATGCTAGGATTAACAGGAAAAAGCTAAAAATTTCAGAATTGCACCTTGCAATGTGGAGATATTACTGTTTGTGCATTTACAATATTCATTGATTTTTGCCATTGAAAAACATGTTTTTCATATACCAGAAATGTTTGAAGCTACTGACTGAATGAAAGGAGCTGGCATCTCACTGTCTTTGAATCTTCTTTATCATGCTAGGATTAGCAGGAAAAAGCAAAAAATTTCAGAATTGCACCTTGCAATGTGGAGATATTACTGTTTGTGCATTTACAATATTCATTGATTTTTGCCATTGAAAAACATGTTTTTCATATACCAGAAATGTTTGAAGCTACTGACTGAATGAAAGGAGCTGGCATCTCACTCTCTTTGAATCTTCTTTATCATGCTAGGATTAACAGGAAAAAGCTAAAAATTTCAGAATTGCACCGTGCAATGTGGAGATATTACTGTTTGTGCATTTACAATATTCATTGATTTTTGCCATTGAAAAACATGTTTTTCATATACCAGAAATGTTTGAAGCTACTGACTGAATGAAAGGAGCTGGCATCTCACTCTCTTTGAATCTTCTTTATCATGCTAGGATTAGCAGGAAAAAGCTAAAAATTTCAGAATTGCACCTTGCAATGTGGAGATATTACTGTTTGTGCATTTACAATATTCATTGATTTTTGCCATTGAAAAACGTCCAGAAATGTTTGAAGCTACTGACTGAATGAAAGGAGCTGGCATCTCACTCTCTTTGAATCTTCTTTATCATGCTAGGATTAACAGGAAAAAGCAAAAAATTTCAGAATTGCACCTTGCAATGTGGAGATATTACTGTTTGTGCATTTACAATATTCATTGATTTTTGCCATTGAAAAACATGTTTTTCATATACCAGAAATGTTTGAAGCTACTGACTGAATGAAAGGAGCTGGCATCTCACTCTCTTTGCATCTTCTTTATCATGCTAGGATTAGCAGGAAAAAGCTAAAAATTTCAGAATTGCACCTTGCAATGTGGAGATATTACTGTTTGTGCATTTACAATATTCATTGATTTTTGCCATTGAAAAACATGTTTTTCATATACCAGAAATGTTTGAAGCTACTGACTGAATGAAAGGAGCTGGCATCTCACTCTCTTTGAATCTTCTTTATCATGCTAGGATTAGCAGGAAAAAGCTAAAAATTTCAGAATTGCACCTTGCAATGTGGAGATATTACTGTTTGTGCATTTACAATATTCATTGATTTTTGCCATTGAAAAACGTCCAGAAATGTTTGAAGCTACTGACTGAATGAAAGGAGCTGGCATCTCACTCTCTTTGAATCTTCTTTATCATGCTAGGATTAGCAGGAAAAAGCTAAAAATTTCAGAATTGCACCGTGCAATGTGGAGATATTACTGTTTGTGCATTTACAATATTCATTGATTTTTGCCATTGAAAAACGTCCAGAAATGTTTGAAGCTACTGACTGAATGAAAGGAGCTGGCATCTCACTCTCTTTGAATCTTCTTTATCATGCTAGGATTAGCAGGAAAAAGCAAAAAATTTCAGAATTGCACCGTGCAATGTGGAGATATTACTGTTTGTGCATTTACAATATTCATTGATTTTTGCCATTGAAAAACATGTTTTTCATATACCAGAAATGTTTGAAGCTACTGACTGAATGAAAGGAGCTGGCATCTCACTCTCTTTGAATCTTCTTTATCATGCTAGGATTAGCAGGAAAAAGCAAAAAATTTCAGAATTGCACCGTGCAATGTGGAGATATTACTGTTTGTGCATTTACAATATTCATTGATTTTTGCCATTGAAAAACATGTTTTTCATATACCAGAAATGTTTGAAGCTACTGACTGAATGAAAGGAGCTGGCATCTCACTCTCTTTGAATCTTCTTTATCATGCTAGGATTAACTGGAAAAAGCAAAAAATTTCAGAATTGCACCGTGCAATGTGGAGATATTACTGTTTGTGCATTTACAATATTCATTGATTTTTGCCATTGAAAAACATGTTTTTCATATACCAGAAATGTTTGAAGCTACTGACTGAATGAAAGGAGCTGGCATCTCACTCTCTTTGAATCTTCTTTATCATGCTAGGATTAACAGGAAAAAGCAAAAAATTTCAGAATTGCACCTTGCAATGTGGAGATATTACTGTTTGTGCATTTACAATATTCATTGATTTTTGCCATTGAAAAACATGTTTTTCATATACCAGAAATGTTTGAAGCTACTGACTGAATGAAAGGAGCTGGCATCTCACTCTCTTTGAATCTTCTTTATCATGCTAGGATTAACAGGAAAAAGCTAAAAATTTCAGAATTGCACCGTGCAATGTGGAGATATTACTGTTTGTGCATTTACAATATTCATTGATTTTTGCCATTGAAAAACATGTTTTTCATATACCAGAAATGTTTGAAGCTACTGACTGAATGAAAGGAGCTGGCATCTCACTCTCTTTGAATCTTCTTTATCATGCTAGGATTAACAGGAAAAAGCTAAAAATTTCAGAATTGCACCGTGCAATGTGGAGATATTACTGTTTGTGCATTTACAATATTCATTGATTTTTGCCATTGAAAAACATGTTTTTCATATACCAGAAATGTTTGAAGCTACTGACTGAATGAAAGGAGCTGGCATCTCACTCTCTTTGAATCTTCTTTATCATGCTAGGATTAGCAGGAAAAAGCAAAAAATTTCAGAATTGCACCTTGCAATGTGGAGATATTACTGTTTGTGCATTTACAATATTCATTGATTTTTGCCATTGAAAAACGTCCAGAAATGTTTGAAGCTACTGACTGAATGAAAGGAGCTGGCATCTCACTCTCTTTGAATCTTCTTTATCATGCTAGGATTAACAGGAAAAAGCTAAAAATTTCAGAATTGCACCTTGCAATGTGGAGATATTACTGTTTGTGCATTTACAATATTCATTGATTTTTGCCATTGAAAAACATGTTTTTCATATACCAGAAATGTTTGAAGCTACTGACTGAATGAAAGGAGCTGGCATCTCACTCTCTTTGAATCTTCTTTATCATGCTAGGATTAGCAGGAAAAAGCAAAAAATTTCAGAATTGCACCTTGCAATGTGGAGATATTACTGTTTGTGCATTTACAATATTCATTGATTTTTGCCATTGAAAAACATGTTTTTCATATACCAGAAATGTTTGAAGCTACTGACTGAATGAAAGGAGCTGGCATCTCACTCTCTTTGAATCTTCTTTATCATGCTAGGATTAACAGGAAAAAGCTAAAAATTTCAGAATTGCACCGTGCAATGTGGAGATATTACTGTTTGTGCATTTACAATATTCATTGATTTTTGCCATTGAAAAACATATTTTTCATATACCAGAAATGTTTGAAGCTACTGACTGAATGAAAGGAGCTGGCATCTCACTCTCTTTGAATCTTCTTTATCATGCTAGGATTAGCAGGAAAAAGCAAAAAATTTCAGAATTGCACCTTGCAATGTGGAGATATTACTGTTTGTGCATTTACAATATTCATTGATTTTTGCCATTGAAAAACATGTTTTTCATATACCAGAAATGTTTGAAGCTACTGACTGAATGAAAGGAGCTGGCATCTCACTCTCTTTGAATCTTCTTTATCATGCTAGGATTAGCAGGAAAAAGCAAAAAATTTCAGAATTGCACCGTGCAATGTGGAGATATTACTGTTTGTGCATTTACAATATTCATTGATTTTTGCCATTGAAAAACGTCCAGAAATGTTTGAAGCTACTGACTGAATGAAAGGAGCTGGCATCTCACTCTCTTTGAATCTTCTTTATCATGCTAGGATTAGCAGGAAAAAGCAAAAAATTTCAGAATTGCACCTTGCAATGTGGAGATATTACTGTTTGTGCATTTACAATATTCATTGATTTTTGCCATTGAAAAACATGTTTTTCATATACCAGAAATGTTTGAAGCTACTGACTGAATGAAAGGAGCTGGCATCTCACTCTCTTTGAATCTTCTTTATCATGCTAGGATTAGCAGGAAAAAGCAAAAAATTTCAGAATTGCACCTTGCAATGTGGAGATATTACTGTTTGTGCATTTACAATATTCATTGATTTTTGCCATTGAAAAACGTCCAGAAATGTTTGAAGCTACTGACTGAATGAAAGGAGCTGGCATCTCACTCTCTTTGAATCTTCTTTATCATGCTAGGATTAACAGGAAAAAGCAAAAAATTTCAGAATTGCACCTTGCAATGTGGAGATATTACTGTTTGTGCATTTACAATATTCATTGATTTTTGCCATTGAAAAACATGTTTTTCATATACCAGAAATGTTTGAAGCTACTGACTGAATGAAAGGAGCTGGCATCTCACTCTCTTTGAATCTTCTTTATCATGCTAGGATTAACAGGAAAAAGCTAAAAATTTCAGAATTGCACCTTGCAATGTGGAGATATTACTGTTTGTGCATTTACAATATTCATTGATTTTTGCCTTTGAAAAACATGTTTTTCATATACCAGAAATGTTTGAAGCTACTGACTGAATGAAAGGAGCTGGCATCTCACTCTCTTTGAATCTTCTTTATCATGCTAGGATTAACAGGAAAAAGCTAAAAATTTCAGAATTGCACCTTGCAATGTGGAGATATTACTGTTTGTGCATTTACAATATTCATTGATTTTTGCCATTGAAAAACATGTTTTTCATATACCAGAAATGTTTGAAGCTACTGACTGAATGAAAGGACCTGGCATCTCACTCTCTTTGAATCTTCTTTATCATGCTAGGATTAACAGGAAAAAGCTAAAAATTTCAGAATTGCACCGTGCAATGTGGAGATATTACTGTTTGTGCATTTACAATATTCATTGATTTTTGCCATTGAAAAACATGTTTTTCATATACCAGAAATGTTTGAAGCTACTGACTGAATGAAAGGAGCTGGCATCTCACTCTCTTTGAATCTTCTTTATCATGCTAGGATTAGCAGGAAAAAGCAAAAAATTTCAGAATTGCACCTTGCAATGTGGAGATATTACTGTTTGTGCATTTACAATATTCATTGATTTTTGCCATTGAAAAACATGTTTTTCATATACCAGAAATGTTTGAAGCTACTGACTGAATGAAAGGAGCTGGCATCTCACTCTCTTTGAATCTTCTTTATCATGCTAGGATTAGCAGGAAAAAGCAAAAAATTTCAGAATTGCACCGTGCAATGTGGAGATATTACTGTTTGTGCATTTACAATATTCATTGATTTTTGCCATTGAAAAACGTCCAGAAATGTTTGAAGCTACTGACTGAATGAAAGGAGCTGGCATCTCACTCTCTTTGAATCTTCTTTATCATGCTAGGATTAGCAGGAAAAAGCAAAAAATTTCAGAATTGCACCTTGCAATGTGGAGATATTACTGTTTGTGCATTTACAATATTCATTGATTTTTGCCATTGAAAAACATGTTTTTCATATACCAGAAATGTTTGAAGCTACTGACTGAATGAAAGGAGCTGGCATCTCACTCTCTTTGAATCTTCTTTATCATGCTAGGATAAGCAGGAAAAAGCAAAAAATTTCAGAATTGCACCTTGCAATGTGGAGATATTACTGTTTGTGCATTTACAATATTCATTGATTTTTGCCATTGAAAAACGTCCAGAAATGTTTGAAGCTACTGACTGAATGAAAGGAGCTGGCATCTCACTCTCTTTGAATCTTCTTTATCATGCTAGGATTAACAGGAAAAAGCAAAAAATTTCAGAATTGCACCTTGCAATGTGGAGATATTACTGTTTGTGCATTTACAATATTCATTGATTTTTGCCATTGAAAAACATGTTTTTCATATACCAGAAATGTTTGAAGCTACTGACTGAATGAAAGGAGCTGGCATCTCACTCTCTTTGAATCTTCTTTATCATGCTAGGATTAACAGGAAAAAGCTAAAAATTTCAGAATTGCACCTTGCAATGTGGAGATATTACTGTTTGTGCATTTACAATATTCATTGATTTTTGCCATTGAAAAACATGTTTTTCATATACCAGAAATGTTTGAAGCTACTGACTGAATGAAAGGAGCTGGCATCTCACTCTCTTTGAATCTTCTTTATCATGCTAGGATTAACAGGAAAAAGCTAAAAATTTCAGAATTGCACCTTGCAATGTGGAGATATTACTGTTTGTGCATTTACAATATTCATTGATTTTTGCCATTGAAAAACATGTTTTTCATATACCAGAAATGTTTGAAGCTACTGACTGAATGAAAGGAGCTGGCATCTCACTCTCTTTGAATCTTCTTTATCATGCTAGGATTAACAGGAAAAAGCTAAAAATTTCAGAATTGCACCGTGCAATGTGGAGATATTACTGTTTGTGCATTTACAATATTCATTGATTTTTGCCATTGAAAAACATGTTTTTCATATACCAGAAATGTTTGAAGCTACTGACTGAATGAAAGGAGCTGGCATCTCACTCTCTTTGAATCTTCTTTATCATGCTAGGATTAACAGGAAAAAGCAAAAAATTTCAGAATTGCACCGTGCAATGTGGAGATATTACTGTTTGTGCATTTACAATATTCATTGATTTTTGCCATTGAAAAACATGTTTTTCATATACCAGAAATGTTTGAAGCTACTGACTGAATGAAAGGAGCTGGCATCTCACTCTCTTTGAATCTTCTTCATCATGCTAGGATTAGCAGGAAAAAGCAAAAAATTTCAGAATTGCACCGTGCAATGTGGAGATATTACTGTTTGTGCATTTACAATATTCATTGATTTTTGCCATTGAAAAACATGTTTTTCATATACCAGAAATGTTTGAAGCTACTGACTGAATGAAAGGAGCTGGCATCTCACTCTCTTTGAATCTTCTTTATCATGCTAGGATTAACAGGAAAAAGCTAAAAATTTCAGAATTGCACCGTGCAATGTGGAGATATTACTGTTTGTGCATTTACAATATTCATTGATTTTTGCCATTGAAAAACATGTTTTTCATATACCAGAAATGTTTGAAGCTACTGACTGAATGAAAGGAGCTGGCATCTCACTCTCTTTGAATCTTCTTTATCATGCTAGGATTAGCAGGAAAAAGCAAAAAATTTCAGAATTGCACCTTGCAATGTGGAGATATTACTGTTTGTGCATTTACAATATTCATTGATTTTTGCCATTGAAAAACGTCCAGAAATGTTTGAAGCTACTGACTGAATGAAAGGAGCTGGCATCTCACTCTCTTTGAATCTTCTTTATCATGCTAGGATTAACAGGAAAAAGCTAAAAATTTCAGAATTGCACCTTGCAATGTGGAGATATTACTGTTTGTGCATTTACAATATTCATTGATTTTTGCCATTGAAAAACATGTTTTTCATATACCAGAAATGTTTGAAGCTACTGACTGAATGAAAGGAGCTGGCATCTCACTGTCTTTGAATCTTCTTTATCATGCTAGGATTAGCAGGAAAAAGCAAAAAATTTCAGAATTGCACCTTGCAATGTGGAGATATTACTGTTTGTGCATTTACAATATTCATTGATTTTTGCCATTGAAAAACATGTTTTTCATATACCAGAAATGTTTGAAGCTACTGACTGAATGAAAGGAGCTGGCATCTCACTCTCTTTGAATCTTCTTTATCATGCTAGGATTAGCAGGAAAAAGCAAAAAATTTCAGAATTGCACCTTGCAATGTGGAGATATTACTGTTTGTGCATTTACAATATTCATTGATTTTTGCCATTGAAAAACGTCCAGAAATGTTTGAAGCTACTGACTGAATGAAAGGAGCTGGCATCTCACTCTCTTTGAATCTTCTTTATCATGCTAGGATTAACAGGAAAAAGCAAAAAATTTCAGAATTGCACCTTGCAATGTGGAGATATTACTGTTTGTGCATTTACAATATTCATTGATTTTTGCCATTGAAAAACATGTTTTTCATATACCAGAAATGTTTGAAGCTACTGACTGAATGAAAGGAGCTGGCATCTCACTCTCTTTGAATCTTCTTTATCATGCTAGGATTAACAGGAAAAAGCTAAAAATTTCAGAATTGCACCTTGCAATGTGGAGATATTACTGTTTGTGCATTTACAATATTCATTGATTTTTGCCATTGAAAAACATGTTTTTCATATACCAGAAATGTTTGAAGCTACTGACTGAATGAAAGGAGCTGGCATCTCACTCTCTTTGAATCTTCTTTATCATGCTAGGATTAACAGGAAAAAGCTAAAAATTTCAGAATTGCACCTTGCAATGTGGAGATATTACTGTTTGTGCATTTACAATATTCATTGATTTTTGCCATTGAAAAACGTCCAGAAATGTTTGAAGCTACTGACTGAATGAAAGGAGCTGGCATCTCACTCTCTTTGAATCTTCTTTATCATGCTAGGATTAACAGGAAAAAGCAAAAAATTTCAGAATTGCACCTTGCAATGTGGAGATATTACTGTTTGTGCATTTACAATATTCATTGATTTTTGCCATTGAAAAACATGTTTTTCATATACCAGAAATGTTTGAAGCTACTGACTGAATGAAAGGAGCTGGCATCTCACTCTCTTTGAATCTTCTTTATCATGCTAGGATTAACAGGAAAAAGCTAAAAATTTCAGAATTGCACCTTGCAATGTGGAGATATTACTGTTTGTGCATTTACAATATTCATTGATTTTTGCCATTGAAAAACATGTTTTTCATATACCAGAAATGTTTGAAGCTACTGACTGAATGAAAGGAGCTGGCATCTCACTCTCTTTGAATCTTCTTTATCATGCTAGGATTAACAGGAAAAAGCTAAAAATTTCAGAATTGCACCTTGCAATGTGGAGATATTACTGTTTGTGCATTTACAATATTCATTGATTTTTGCCATTGAAAAACATGTTTTTCATATACCAGAAATGTTTGAAGCTACAGACTGAATGAAAGGAGCTGGCATCTCACTCTCTTTGAATCTTCTTTATCATGCTAGGATTAACAGGAAAAAGCTAAAAATTTCAGAATTGCACCGTGCAATGTGGAGATATTACTGTTTGTGCATTTACAATATTCATTGATTTTTGCCATTGAAAAACATGTTTTTCATATACCAGAAATGTTTGAAGCTACTGACTGAATGAAAGGAGCTGGCATCTCACTCTCTTTGAATCTTCTTTATCATGCTAGGATTAACAGGAAAAAGCAAAAAATTTCAGAATTGCACCGTGCAATGTGGAGATATTACTGTTTGTGCATTTACAATATTCATTGATTTTTGCCATTGAAAAACATGTTTTTCATATACCAGAAATGTTTGAAGCTACTGACTGAATGAAAGGAGCTGGCATCTCACTCTCTTTGAATCTTCTTCATCATGCTAGGATTAGCAGGAAAAAGCAAAAAATTTCAGAATTGCACCGTGCAATGTGGAGATATTACTGTTTGTGCATTTACAATATTCATTGATTTTTGCCATTGAAAAACATGTTTTTCATATACCAGAAATGTTTGAAGCTACTGACTGAATGAAAGGAGCTGGCATCTCACTCTCTTTGAATCTTCTTTATCATGCTAGGATTAACAGGAAAAAGCTAAAAATTTCAGAATTGCACCGTGCAATGTGGAGATATTACTGTTTGTGCATTTACAATATTCATTGATTTTTGCCATTGAAAAACATGTTTTTCATATACCAGAAATGTTTGAAGCTACTGACTGAATGAAAGGAGCTGGCATCTCACTCTCTTTGAATCTTCTTTATCATGCTAGGATTAGCAGGAAAAAGCAAAAAATTTCAGAATTGCACCTTGCAATGTGGAGATATTACTGTTTGTGCATTTACAATATTCATTGATTTTTGCCATTGAAAAACGTCCAGAAATGTTTGAAGCTACTGACTGAATGAAAGGAGCTGGCATCTCACTCTCTTTGAATCTTCTTTATCATGCTAGGATTAACAGGAAAAAGCTAAAAATTTCAGAATTGCACCTTGCAATGTGGAGATATTACTGTTTGTGCATTTACAATATTCATTGATTTTTGCCATTGAAAAACATGTTTTTCATATACCAGAAATGTTTGAAGCTACTGACTGAATGAAAGGAGCTGGCATCTCACTGTCTTTGAATCTTCTTTATCATGCTAGGATTAGCAGGAAAAAGCAAAAAATTTCAGAATTGCACCTTGCAATGTGGAGATATTACTGTTTGTGCATTTACAATATTCATTGATTTTTGCCATTGAAAAACATGTTTTTCATATACCAGAAATGTTTGAAGCTACTGACTGAATGAAAGGAGCTGGCATCTCACTCTCTTTGAATCTTCTTTATCATGCTAGGATTAGCAGGAAAAAGCAAAAAATTTCAGAATTGCACCTTGCAATGTGGAGATATTACTGTTTGTGCATTTACAATATTCATTGATTTTTGCCATTGAAAAACGTCCAGAAATGTTTGAAGCTACTGACTGAATGAAAGGAGCTGGCATCTCACTCTCTTTGAATCTTCTTTATCATGCTAGGATTAACAGGAAAAAGCAAAAAATTTCAGAATTGCACCTTGCAATGTGGAGATATTACTGTTTGTGCATTTACAATATTCATTGATTTTTGCCATTGAAAAACATGTTTTTCATATACCAGAAATGTTTGAAGCTACTGACTGAATGAAAGGAGCTGGCATCTCACTCTCTTTGAATCTTCTTTATCATGCTAGGATTAACAGGAAAAAGCTAAAAATTTCAGAATTGCACCTTGCAATGTGGAGATATTACTGTTTGTGCATTTACAATATTCATTGATTTTTGCCATTGAAAAACATGTTTTTCATATACCAGAAATGTTTGAAGCTACTGACTGAATGAAAGGAGCTGGCATCTCACTCTCTTTGAATCTTCTTTATCATGCTAGGATTAACAGGAAAAAGCTAAAAATTTCAGAATTGCACCTTGCAATGTGGAGATATTACTGTTTGTGCATTTACAATATTCATTGATTTTTGCCATTGAAAAACATGTTTTTCATATACCAGAAATGTTTGAAGCTACTGACTGAATGAAAGGAGCTGGCATCTCACTCTCTTTGAATCTTCTTTATCATGCTAGGATTAACAGGAAAAAGCTAAAAATTTCAGAATTGCACCGTGCAATGTGGAGATATTACTGTTTGTGCATTTACAATATTCATTGATTTTTGCCATTGAAAAACATGTTTTTCATATACCAGAAATGTTTGAAGCTACTGACTGAATGAAAGGAGCTGGCATCTCACTCTCTTTGAATCTTCTTTATCATGCTAGGATTAACAGGAAAAAGCAAAAAATTTCAGAATTGCACCGTGCAATGTGGAGATATTACTGTTTGTGCATTTACAATATTCATTGATTTTTGCCATTGAAAAACATGTTTTTCATATACCAGAAATGTTTGAAGCTACTGACTGAATGAAAGGAGCTGGCATCTCACTCTCTTTGAATCTTCTTTATCATGCTAGGATTAGCAGGAAAAAGCAAAAAATTTCAGAATTGCACCGTGCAATGTGGAGATATTACTGTTTGTGCATTTACAATATTCATTGATTTTTGCCATTGAAAAACATGTTTTTCATATACCAGAAATGTTTGAAGCTACTGACTGAATGAAAGGAGCTGGCATCTCACTCTCTTTGAATCTTCTTTATCATGCTAGGATTAACAGGAAAAAGCTAAAAATTTCAGAATTGCACCGTGCAATGTGGAGATATTACTGTTTGTGCATTTACAATATTCATTGATTTTTGCCATTGAAAAACATGTTTTTCATATACCAGAAATGTTTGAAGCTACTGACTGAATGAAAGGAGCTGGCATCTCACTCTCTTTGAATCTTCTTTATCATGCTAGGATTAGCAGGAAAAAGCAAAAAATTTCAGAATTGCACCTTGCAATGTGGAGATATTACTGTTTGTGCATTTACAATATTCATTGATTTTTGCCATTGAAAAACGTCCAGAAATGTTTGAAGCTACTGACTGAATGAAAGGAGCTGGCATCTCACTCTCTTTGAATCTTCTTTATCATGCTAGGATTAACAGGAAAAAGCTAAAAATTTCAGAATTGCACCTTGCAATGTGGAGATATTACTGTTTGTGCATTTACAATATTCATTGATTTTTGCCATTGAAAAACATGTTTTTCATATACCAGAAATGTTTGAAGCTACTGACTGAATGAAAGGAGCTGGCATCTCACTGTCTTTGAATCTTCTTTATCATGCTAGGATTAGCAGGAAAAAGCAAAAAATTTCAGAATTGCACCTTGCAATGTGGAGATATTACTGTTTGTGCATTTACAATATTCATTGATTTTTGCCATTGAAAAACATGTTTTTCATATACCAGAAATGTTTGAAGCTACTGACTGAATGAAAGGAGCTGGCATCTCACTCTCTTTGAATCTTCTTTATCATGCTAGGATTAACAGGAAAAAGCTAAAAATTTCAGAATTGCACCGTGCAATGTGGAGATATTACTGTTTGTGCATTTACAATATTCATTGATTTTTGCCATTGAAAAACGTCCAGAAATGTTTGAAGCTACTGACTGAATGAAAGGAGCTGGCATCTCACTCTCTTTGCATCTTCTTTATCATGCTAGGATTAGCAGGAAAAAGCTAAAAATTTCAGAATTGCACCTTGCAATGTGGAGATATTACTGTTTGTGCATTTACAATATTCATTGATTTTTGCCATTGAAAAACATGTTTTTCATATACCAGAAATGTTTGAAGCTACTGACTGAATGAAAGGAGCTGGCATCTCACTCTCTTTGAATCTTCTTTATCATGCTAGGATTAGCAGGAAAAAGCTAAAAATTTCAGAATTGCACCTTGCAATGTGGAGATATTACTGTTTGTGCATTTACAATATTCATTGATTTTTGCCATTGAAAAATGTCCAGAAATGTTTGAAGCTACTGACTGAATGAAAGGAGCTGGCATCTCACTCTCTTTGAATCTTCTTTATCATGCTAGGATTAGCAGGAAAAAGCTAAAAATTTCAGAATTGCACCGTGCAATGTGGAGATATTACTGTTTGTGCATTTACAATATTCATTGATTTTTGCCATTGAAAAACGTCCAGAAATGTTTGAAGCTACTGACTGAATGAAAGGAGCTGGCATCTCACTCTCTTTGAATCTTCTTTATCATGCTAGGATTAGCAGGAAAAAGCAAAAAATTTCAGAATTGCACCGTGCAATGTGGAGATATTACTGTTTGTGCATTTACAATATTCATTGATTTTTGCCATTGAAAAACATGTTTTTCATATACCAGAAATGTTTGAAGCTACTGACTGAATGAAAGGAGCTGGCATCTCACTCTCTTTGAATCTTCTTTATCATGCTAGGATTAGCAGGAAAAAGCAAAAAATTTCAGAATTGCACCGTGCAATGTGGAGATATTACTGTTTGTGCATTTACAATATTCATTGATTTTTGCCATTGAAAAACATGTTTTTCATATACCAGAAATGTTTGAAGCTACTGACTGAATGAAAGGAGCTGGCATCTCACTCTCTTTGAATCTTCTTTATCATGCTAGGATTAACAGGAAAAAGCAAAAAATTTCAGAATTGCACCGTGCAATGTGGAGATATTACTGTTTGTGCATTTACAATATTCATTGATTTTTGCCATTGAAAAACATGTTTTTCATATACCAGAAATGTTTGAAGCTACTGACTGAATGAAAGGAGCTGGCATCTCACTCTCTTTGAATCTTCTTTATCATGCTAGGATTAACAGGAAAAAGCTAAAAATTTCAGAATTGCACCTTGCAATGTGGAGATATTACTGTTTGTGCATTTACAATATTCATTGATTTTTGCCATTGAAAAACATGTTTTTCATATACCAGAAATGTTTGAAGCTACTGACTGAATGAAAGGAGCTGGCATCTCACTCTCTTTGAATCTTCTTTATCATGCTAGGATTAACAGGAAAAAGCTAAAAATTTCAGAATTGCACCGTGCAATGTGGAGATATTACTGTTTGTGCATTTACAATATTCATTGATTTTTGCCATTGAAAAACATGTTTTTCATATACCAGAAATGTTTGAAGCTACTGACTGAATGAAAGGAGCTGGCATCTCACTCTCTTTGAATCTTCTTTATCATGCTAGGATTAGCAGGAAAAAGCTAAAAATTTCAGAATTGCACCTTGCAATGTGGAGATATTACTGTTTGTGCATTTACAATATTCATTGATTTTTGCCATTGAAAAACATGTTTTTCATATACCAGAAATGTTTGAAGCTACTGACTGAATGAAAGGAGCTGGCATCTCACTCTCTTTGAATCTTCTTTATCATGCTAGGATTAGCAGGAAAAAGCAAAAAATTTCAGAATTGCACCGTGCAATGTGGAGATATTACTGTTTGTGCATTTACAATATTCATTGATTTTTGCCATTGAAAAACATGTTTTTCATATACCAGAAATGTTTGAAGCTACTGACTGAATGAAAGGAGCTGGCATCTCACTCTCTTTGAATCTTCTTTATCATGCTAGGATTAGCAGGAAAAAGCAAAAAATTTCAGAATTGCACCGTGCAATGTGGAGATATTACTGTTTGTGCATTTACAATATTCATTGATTTTTGCCATTGAAAAACATGTTTTTCATATACCAGAAATGTTTGAAGCTACTGACTGAATGAAAGGAGCTGGCATCTCACTCTCTTTGAATCTTCTTTATCATGCTAGGATTAACAGGAAAAAGCTAAAAATTTCAGAATTGCACCGTGCAATGTGGAGATATTACTGTTTGTGCATTTACAATATTCATTGATTTTTGCCATTGAAAAACATGTTTTTCATATACCAGAAATGTTTGAAGCTACTGACTGAATGAAAGGAGCTGGCATCTCACTCTCTTTGAATCTTCTTTATCATGCTAGGATTAACAGGAAAAAGCTAAAAATTTCAGAATTGCACCGTGCAATGTGGAGATATTACTGTTTGTGCATTTACAATATTCATTGATTTTTGCCATTGAAAAACATGTTTTTCATATACCAGAAATGTTTGAAGCTAATGACTGAATGAAAGGAGCTGGCATCTCACTCTCTTTGAATCTTCTTTATCATGCTAGGATTAGCAGGAAAAAGCAAAAAATTTCAGAATTGCACCGTGCAATGTGGAGATATTACTGTTTGTGCATTTACAATATTCATTGATTTTTGCCATTGAAAAACATGTTTTTCATATACCAGAAATGTTTGAAGCTACTGACTGAATGAAAGGAGCTGGCATCTCACTCTCTTTGAATCTTTATCATGCTAGGATTAGCAGGAAAAAGCTAAAAATTTCAGAATTGCACCGTGCAATGTGGAGATATTACTGTTTGTGCATTTACAATATTCATTGATTTTTGCCATTGAAAAACGTCCAGAAATGTTTGAAGCTACTGACTGAATGAAAGGAGCTGGCATCTCACTCTCTTTGAATCTTCTTTATCATGCTAGGATTAGCAGGAAAAAGCAAAAAATTTCAGAATTGCACCGTGCAATGTGGAGATATTACTGTTTGTGCATTTACAATATTCATTGATTTTTGCCATTGAAAAACATGTTTTTCATATACCAGAAATGTTTGAAGCTACTGACTGAATGAAAGGAGCTGGCATCTCACTCTCTTTGAATCTTCTTTATCATGCTAGGATTAGCAGGAAAAAGCAAAAAATTTCAGAATTGCACCGTGCAATGTGGAGATATTACTGTTTGTGCATTTACAATATTCATTGATTTTTGCCATTGAAAAACATGTTTTTCATATACCAGAAATGTTTGAAGCTACTGACTGAATGAAAGGAGCTGGCATCTCACTCTCTTTGAATCTTCTTTATCATGCTAGGATTAACAGGAAAAAGCTAAAAATTTCAGAATTGCACCGTGCAATGTGGAGATATTACTGTTTGTGCATTTACAATATTCATTGATTTTTGCCATTGAAAAACATGTTTTTCATATACCAGAAATGTTTGAAGCTACTGACTGAATGAAAGGAGCTGGCATCTCACTCTCTTTGAATCTTCTTTATCATGCTAGGATTAACAGGAAAAAGCTAAAAATTTCAGAATTGCACCGTGCAATGTGGAGATATTACTGTTTGTGCATTTACAATATTCATTGATTTTTGCCATTGAAAAACATGTTTTTCATATACCAGAAATGTTTGAAGCTACTGACTGAATGAAAGGAGCTGGCATCTCACTCTCTTTGAATCTTCTTTATCATGCTAGGATTAACAGGAAAAAGCAAAAAATTTCAGAATTGCACCTTGCAATGTGGAGATATTACTGTTTGTGCATTTACAATATTCATTGATTTTTGCCATTGAAAAACATGTTTTTCATATACCAGAAATGTTTGAAGCTACTGACTGAATGAAAGGAGCTGGCATCTCACTCTCTTTGAATCTTCTTTATCATGCTAGGATTAGCAGGAAAAAGCTAAAAATTTCAGAATTGCACCTTGCAATGTGGAGATATTACTGTTTGTGCATTTACAATATTCATTGATTTTTGCCATTGAAAAACGTCCAGAAATGTTTGAAGCTACTGACAATGAAAGTAGCTGGCATCTCACTCTCTTTGAATCTTCTTTATCATGCTAGGATTAACAGGAAAAAGCTAAAAATTTCAGAATTGCACCTTGCAATGTGGAGATATTACTGTTTGTGCATTTACAATATTCATTGATTTTTGCCATTGAAAAACATGTTTTTCATATACCAGAAATGTTTGAAGCTACTGACTGAATGAAAGGAGCTGGCATCTCACTCTCTTTGAATCTTCTTTATCATGCTAGGATTAGCAGGAAAAAGCTAAAAATTTCAGAATTGCACCTTGCAATGTGGAGATATTACTGTTTGTGCATTTACAATATTCATTGATTTTTGCCATTGAAAAACATGTTTTTCATATACCAGAAATGTTTGAAGCTACTGACTGAATGAAAGGAGCTGGCATCTCACTCTCTTTGAATCTTCTTTATCATGCTAGGATTAGCAGGAAAAAGCAAAAAATTTCAGAATTGCACCTTGCAATGTGGAGATATTACTGTTTGTGCATTTACAATATTCATTGATTTTTGCCATTGAAAAACATGTTTTTCATATACCAGAAATGTTTGAAGCTACTGACTGAATGAAAGGAGCTGGCATCTCACTCTCTTTGAATCTTCTTTATCATGCTAGGATTAACAGGAAAAAGCTAAAAATTTCAGAATTGCACCGTGCAATGTGGAGATATTACTGTTTGTGCATTTACAATATTCATTGATTTTTGCCATTGAAAAACATGTTTTTCATATACCAGAAATGTTTGAAGCTACTGACTGAATGAAAGGAGCTGGCATCTCACTCTCTTTGAATCTTCTTTATCATGCTAGGATTAACAGGAAAAAGCTAAAAATTTCAGAATTGCACCTTGCAATGTGGAGATATTGCTGTTTGTGCATTTACAATATTCATTGATTTTTGCCATTGAAAAACATGTTTTTCATATACCAGAAATGTTTGAAGCTACTGACTGAATGAAAGGAGCTGGCATCTCACTCTCTTTGAATCTTCTTTATCATGCTAGGATTAACAGGAAAAAGCTAAAAATTTCAGAATTGCACCGTGCAATGTGGAGATATTACTGTTTGTGCATTTACAATATTCATTGATTTTTGCCATTGAAAAACATGTTTTTCATATACCAGAAATGTTTGAAGCTACTGACTGAATGAAAGGAGCTGGCATCTCACTCTCTTTGAATCTTCTTTATCATGCTAGGATTAACAGGAAAAAGCTAAAAATTTCAGAATTGCACCTTGCAATGTGGAGATATTACTGTTTGTGCATTTACAATATTCATTGATTTTTGCCATTGAAAAACATCCAGAAATGTTTGAAGCTACTGACTGAATGAAAGGAGCTGGCATCTCACTCTCTTTGAATCTTCTTTATCATGCTAGGATTAGCAGGAAAAAGCAAAAAATTTCAGAATTGCACCGTGCAATGTGGAGATATTACTGTTTGTGCATTTACAATATTCATTGATTTTTGCCATTGAAAAACATGTTTTTCATATACCAGAAATGTTTGAAGCTACTGACTGAATGAAAGGAGCTGGCATCTCACTCTCTTTGAATCTTCTTTATCATGCTAGGATTAGCAGGAAAAAGCAAAAAATTTCAGAATTGCACCGTGCAATGTGGAGATATTACTGTTTGTGCATTTACAATATTCATTGATTTTTGCCATTGAAAAACATGTTTTTCATATACCAGAAATGTTTGAAGCTACTGACTGAATGAAAGGAGCTGGCATCTCACTCTCTTTGAATCTTCTTTATCATGCTAGGATTAGCAGGAAAAAGCAAAAAATTTCAGAATTGCACCTTGCAATGTGGAGATATTACTGTTTGTGCATTTACAATATTCATTGATTTTTGCCATTGAAAAACGTCCAGAAATGTTTGAAGCTACTGACTGAATGAAAGGAGCTGGCATCTCACTCTCTTTGAATCTTCTTTATCATGCTAGGATTAACAGGAAAAAGCTAAAAATTTCAGAATTGCACCTTGCAATGTGGAGATATTACTGTTTGTGCATTTACAATATTCATTGATTTTTGCCATTGAAAAACATGTTTTTCATATACCAGAAATGTTTGAAGCTACTGACTGAATGAAAGGAGCTGGCATCTCACTCTCTTTGAATCTTCTTTATCATGCTAGGATTAGCAGGAAAAAGCAAAAAATTTCAGAATTGCACCTTGCAATGTGGAGATATTACTGTTTGTGCATTTACAATATTCATTGATTTTTGCCATTGAAAAACATGTTTTTCATATACCAGAAATGTTTGAAGCTACTGACTGAATGAAAGGAGCTGGCATCTCACTCTCTTTGAATCTTCTTTATCATGCTAGGATTAACAGGAAAAAGCTAAAAATTTCAGAATTGCACCGTGCAATGTGGAGATATTACTGTTTGTGCATTTACAATATTCATTGATTTTTGCCATTGAAAAACATGTTTTTCATATACCAGAAATGTTTGAAGCTACTGACTGAATGAAAGGAGCTGGCATCTCACTCTCTTTGAATCTTTATCATGCTAGGATTAACAGGAAAAAGCTAAAAATTTCAGAATTGCACCGTGCAATGTGGAGATATTACTGTTTGTGCATTTACAATATTCATTGATTTTTGCCATTGAAAAACATGTTTTTCATATACCAGAAATGTTTGAAGCTACTGACTGAATGAAAGGAGCTGGCATCTCACTCTCTTTGAATCTTCTTTATCATGCTAGGATTAGCAGGAAAAAGCTAAAAATTTCAGAATTGCACCTTGCAATGTGGAGATATTACTGTTTGTGCATTTACAATATTCATTGATTTTTGCCATTGAAAAACGTCCAGAAATGTTTGAAGCTACTGACTGAATGAAAGGAGCTGGCATCTCACTCTCTTTGAATCTTCTTTATCATGCTAGGATTAACAGGAAAAAGCTAAAAATTTCAGAATTGCACCTTGCAATGTGGAGATATTACTGTTTGTGCATTTACAATATTCATTGATTTTTGCCATTGAAAAACATGTTTTTCATATACCAGAAATGTTTGAAGCTACTGACTGAATGAAAGGAGCTGGCATCTCACTCTCTTTGAATCTTCTTTATCATGCTAGGATTAACAGGAAAAAGCTAAAAATTTCAGAATTGCACCGTGCAATGTGGAGATATTACTGTTTGTGCATTTACAATATTCATTGATTTTTGCCATTGAAAAACATGTTTTTCATATACCAGAAATGTTTGAAGCTACTGACTGAATGAAAGGAGCTGGCATCTCACTCTCTTTGAATCTTCTTTATCATGCTAGGATTAACAGGAAAAAGCTAAAAATTTCAGAATTGCACCTTGCAATGTGGAGATATTGCTGTTTGTGCATTTACAATATTCATTGATTTTTGCCATTGAAAAACATGTTTTTCATATACCAGAAATGTTTGAAGCTACTGACTGAATGAAAGGAGCTGGCATCTCACTCTCTTTGAATCTTCTTTATCATGCTAGGATTAACAGGAAAAAGCTAAAAATTTCAGAATTGCACCATGCAATGTGGAGATATTACTGTTTGTGCATTTACAATATTCATTGATTTTTGCCATTGAAAAACATGTTTTTCATATACCAGAAATGTTTGAAGCTACTGACTGAATGAAAGGAGCTGGCATCTCACTCTCTTTGAATCTTCTTTATCATGCTAGGATTAACAGGAAAAAGCTAAAAATTTCAGAATTGCACCTTGCAATGTGGAGATATTACTGTTTGTGCATTTACAATATTCATTGATTTTTGCCATTGAAAAACATCCAGAAATGTTTGAAGCTACTGACTGAATGAAAGGAGCTGGCATCTCACTCTCTTTGAATCTTCTTTATCATGCTAGGATTAGCAGGAAAAAGCAAAAAATTTCAGAATTGCACCGTGCAATGTGGAGATATTACTGTTTGTGCATTTACAATATTCATTGATTTTTGCCATTGAAAAACATGTTTTTCATATACCAGAAATGTTTGAAGCTACTGACTGAATGAAAGGAGCTGGCATCTCACTCTCTTTGAATCTTCTTTATCATGCTAGGATTAGCAGGAAAAAGCAAAAAATTTCAGAATTGCACCGTGCAATGTGGAGATATTACTGTTTGTGCATTTACAATATTCATTGATTTTTGCCATTGAAAAACATGTTTTTCATATACCAGAAATGTTTGAAGCTACTGACTGAATGAAAGGAGCTGGCATCTCACTCTCTTTGAATCTTCTTTATCTTGCTAGGATTAGCAGGAAAAAGCAAAAAATTTCAGAATTGCACCTTGCAATGTGGAGATATTACTGTTTGTGCATTTACAATATTCATTGATTTTTGCCATTGAAAAACGTCCAGAAATGTTTGAAGCTACTGACTGAATGAAAGGAGCTGGCATCTCACTCTCTTTGAATCTTCTTTATCATGCTAGGATTAACAGGAAAAAGCTAAAAATTTCAGAATTGCACCTTGCAATGTGGAGATATTACTGTTTGTGCATTTACAATATTCATTGATTTTTGCCATTGAAAAACATGTTTTTCATATACCAGAAATGTTTGAAGCTACTGACTGAATGAAAGGAGCTGGCATCTCACTCTCTTTGAATCTTCTTTATCATGCTAGGATTAGCAGGAAAAAGCAAAAAATTTCAGAATTGCACCTTGCAATGTGGAGATATTACTGTTTGTGCATTTACAATATTCATTGATTTTTGCCATTGAAAAACATGTTTTTCATATACCAGAAATGTTTGAAGCTACTGACTGAATGAAAGGAGCTGGCATCTCACTCTCTTTGAATCTTCTTTATCATGCTAGGATTAACAGGAAAAAGCTAAAAATTTCAGAATTGCACCGTGCAATGTGGAGATATTACTGTTTGTGCATTTACAATATTCATTGATTTTTGCCATTGAAAAACATGTTTTTCATATACCAGAAATGTTTGAAGCTACTGACTGAATGAAAGGAGCTGGCATCTCACTCTCTTTGAATCTTTATCATGCTAGGATTAACAGGAAAAAGCTAAAAATTTCAGAATTGCACCGTGCAATGTGGAGATATTACTGTTTGTGCATTTACAATATTCATTGATTTTTGCCATTGAAAAACATCCAGAAATGTTTGAAGCTACTGACTGAATGAAAGGAGCTGGCATCTCACTCTCTTTGAATCTTCTTTATCATGCTAGGATTAGCAGGAAAAAGCAAAAAATTTCAGAATTGCACCGTGCAATGTGGAGATATTACTGTTTGTGCATTTACAATATTCATTGATTTTTGCCATTGAAAAACATGTTTTTCATATACCAGAAATGTTTGAAGCTACTGACTGAATGAAAGGAGCTGGCATCTCACTCTCTTTGAATCTTTATCATGCTAGGATTAACAGGAAAAAGCTAAAAATTTCAGAATTGCACCGTGCAATGTGGAGATATTACTGTTTGTGCATTTACAATATTCATTGATTTTTGCCATTGAAAAACATCCAGAAATGTTTGAAGCTACTGACTGAATGAAAGGAGCTGGCATCTCACTCTCTTTGAATCTTCTTTATCATGCTAGGATTAGCAGGAAAAAGCAAAAAATTTCAGAATTGCACCGTGCAATGTGGAGATATTACTGTTTGTGCATTTACAATATTCATTGATTTTTGCCATTGAAAAACATGTTTTTCATATACCAGAAATGTTTGAAGCTACTGACTGAATGAAAGGAGCTGGCATCTCACTCTCTTTGAATCTTCTTTATCATGCTAGGATTAGCAGGAAAAAGCAAAAAATTTCAGAATTGCACCGTGCAATGTGGAGATATTACTGTTTGTGCATTTACAATATTCATTGATTTTTGCCATTGAAAAACATGTTTTTCATATACCAGAAATGTTTGAAGCTACTGACTGAATGAAAGGAGCTGGCATCTCACTCTCTTTGAATCTTCTTTATCATGCTAGGATTAGCAGGAAAAAGCAAAAAATTTCAGAATTGCACCTTGCAATGTGGAGATATTACTGTTTGTGCATTTACAATATTCATTGATTTTTGCCATTGAAAAACGTCCAGAAATGTTTGAAGCTACTGACTGAATGAAAGGAGCTGGCATCTCACTCTCTTTGAATCTTCTTTATCATGCTAGGATTAACAGGAAAAAGCTAAAAATTTCAGAATTGCACCTTGCAATGTGGAGATATTACTGTTTGTGCATTTACAATATTCATTGATTTTTGCCATTGAAAAACATGTTTTTCATATACCAGAAATGTTTGAAGCTACTGACTGAATGAAAGGAGCTGGCATCTCACTCTCTTTGAATCTTCTTTATCATGCTAGGATTAGCAGGAAAAAGCAAAAAATTTCAGAATTGCACCTTGCAATGTGGAGATATTACTGTTTGTGCATTTACAATATTCATTGATTTTTGCCATTGAAAAACATGTTTTTCATATACCAGAAATGTTTGAAGCTACTGACTGAATGAAAGGAGCTGGCATCTCACTCTCTTTGAATCTTCTTTATCATGCTAGGATTAACAGGAAAAAGCTAAAAATTTCAGAATTGCACCGTGCAATGTGGAGATATTACTGTTTGTGCATTTACAATATTCATTGATTTTTGCCATTGAAAAACATGTTTTTCATATACCAGAAATGTTTGAAGCTACTGACTGAATGAAAGGAGCTGGCATCTCACTCTCTTTGAATCTTTATCATGCTAGGATTAACAGGAAAAAGCTAAAAATTTCAGAATTGCACCGTGCAATGTGGAGATATTACTGTTTGTGCATTTACAATATTCATTGATTTTTGCCATTGAAAAACATGTTTTTCATATACCAGAAATGTTTGAAGCTACTGACTGAATGAAAGGAGCTGGCATCTCACTCTCTTTGAATCTTCTTTATCATGCTAGGATTAGCAGGAAAAAGCTAAAAATTTCAGAATTGCACCTTGCAATGTGGAGATATTACTGTTTGTGCATTTACAATATTCATTGATTTTTGCCATTGAAAAACGTCCAGAAATGTTTGAAGCTACTGACTGAATGAAAGGAGCTGGCATCTCACTCTCTTTGAATCTTCTTTATCATGCTAGGATTAACAGGAAAAAGCTAAAAATTTCAGAATTGCACCTTGCAATGTGGAGATATTACTGTTTGTGCATTTACAATATTCATTGATTTTTGCCATTGAAAAACATGTTTTTCATATACCAGAAATGTTTGAAGCTACTGACTGAATGAAAGGAGCTGGCATCTCACTCTCTTTGAATCTTCTTTATCATGCTAGGATTAACAGGAAAAAGCTAAAAATTTCAGAATTGCACCGTGCAATGTGGAGATATTACTGTTTGTGCATTTACAATATTCATTGATTTTTGCCATTGAAAAACATGTTTTTCATATACCAGAAATGTTTGAAGCTACTGACTGAATGAAAGGAGCTGGCATCTCACTCTCTTTGAATCTTCTTTATCATGCTAGGATTAACAGGAAAAAGCTAAAAATTTCAGAATTGCACCTTGCAATGTGGAGATATTGCTGTTTGTGCATTTACAATATTCATTGATTTTTGCCATTGAAAAACATGTTTTTCATATACCAGAAATGTTTGAAGCTACTGACTGAATGAAAGGAGCTGGCATCTCACTCTCTTTGAATCTTCTTTATCATGCTAGGATTAACAGGAAAAAGCTAAAAATTTCAGAATTGCACCGTGCAATGTGGAGATATTACTGTTTGTGCATTTACAATATTCATTGATTTTTGCCATTGAAAAACATGTTTTTCATATACCAGAAATGTTTGAAGCTACTGACTGAATGAAAGGAGCTGGCATCTCACTCTCTTTGAATCTTCTTTATCATGCTAGGATTAACAGGAAAAAGCTAAAAATTTCAGAATTGCACCTTGCAATGTGGAGATATTACTGTTTGTGCATTTACAATATTCATTGATTTTTGCCATTGAAAAACATCCAGAAATGTTTGAAGCTACTGACTGAATGAAAGGAGCTGGCATCTCACTCTCTTTGAATCTTCTTTATCATGCTAGGATTAGCAGGAAAAAGCAAAAAATTTCAGAATTGCACCGTGCAATGTGGAGATATTACTGTTTGTGCATTTACAATATTCATTGATTTTTGCCATTGAAAAACATGTTTTTCATATACCAGAAATGTTTGAAGCTACTGACTGAATGAAAGGAGCTGGCATCTCACTCTCTTTGAATCTTCTTTATCATGCTAGGATTAGCAGGAAAAAGCAAAAAATTTCAGAATTGCACCGTGCAATGTGGAGATATTACTGTTTGTGCATTTACAATATTCATTGATTTTTGCCATTGAAAAACATGTTTTTCATATACCAGAAATGTTTGAAGCTACTGACTGAATGAAAGGAGCTGGCATCTCACTCTCTTTGAATCTTCTTTATCTTGCTAGGATTAGCAGGAAAAAGCAAAAAATTTCAGAATTGCACCTTGCAATGTGGAGATATTACTGTTTGTGCATTTACAATATTCATTGATTTTTGCCATTGAAAAACGTCCAGAAATGTTTGAAGCTACTGACTGAATGAAAGGAGCTGGCATCTCACTCTCTTTGAATCTTCTTTATCATGCTAGGATTAACAGGAAAAAGCTAAAAATTTCAGAATTGCACCTTGCAATGTGGAGATATTACTGTTTGTGCATTTACAATATTCATTGATTTTTGCCATTGAAAAACATGTTTTTCATATACCAGAAATGTTTGAAGCTACTGACTGAATGAAAGGAGCTGGCATCTCACTCTCTTTGAATCTTCTTTATCATGCTAGGATTAGCAGGAAAAAGCAAAAAATTTCAGAATTGCACCTTGCAATGTGGAGATATTACTGTTTGTGCATTTACAATATTCATTGATTTTTGCCATTGAAAAACATGTTTTTCATATACCAGAAATGTTTGAAGCTACTGACTGAATGAAAGGAGCTGGCATCTCACTCTCTTTGAATCTTCTTTATCATGCTAGGATTAACAGGAAAAAGCTAAAAATTTCAGAATTGCACCGTGCAATGTGGAGATATTACTGTTTGTGCATTTACAATATTCATTGATTTTTGCCATTGAAAAACATGTTTTTCATATACCAGAAATGTTTGAAGCTACTGACTGAATGAAAGGAGCTGGCATCTCACTCTCTTTGAATCTTTATCATGCTAGGATTAACAGGAAAAAGCTAAAAATTTCAGAATTGCACCGTGCAATGTGGAGATATTACTGTTTGTGCATTTACAATATTCATTGATTTTTGCCATTGAAAAACATGTTTTTCATATACCAGAAATGTTTGAAGCTACTGACTGAATGAAAGGAGCTGGCATCTCACTCTCTTTGAATCTTCTTTATCATGCTAGGATTAGCAGGAAAAAGCTAAAAATTTCAGAATTGCACCTTGCAATGTGGAGATATTACTGTTTGTGCATTTACAATATTCATTGATTTTTGCCATTGAAAAACGTCCAGAAATGTTTGAAGCTACTGACTGAATGAAAGGAGCTGGCATCTCACTCTCTTTGAATCTTCTTTATCATGCTAGGATTAACAGGAAAAAGCTAAAAATTTCAGAATTGCACCTTGCAATGTGGAGATATTACTGTTTGTGCATTTACAATATTCATTGATTTTTGCCATTGAAAAACATGTTTTTCATATACCAGAAATGTTTGAAGCTACTGACTGAATGAAAGGAGCTGGCATCTCACTCTCTTTGAATCTTCTTTATCATGCTAGGATTAGCAGGAAAAAGCAAAAAATTTCAGAATTGCACCTTGCAATGTGGAGATATTACTGTTTGTGCATTTACAATATTCATTGATTTTTGCCATTGAAAAACATGTTTTTCATATACCAGAAATGTTTGAAGCTACTGACTGAATGAAAGGAGCTGGCATCTCACTCTCTTTGAATCTTCTTTATCATGCTAGGATTAACAGGAAAAAGCTAAAAATTTCAGAATTGCACCTTGCAATGTGGAGATATTACTGTTTGTGCATTTACAATATTCATTGATTTTTGCCATTGAAAAACGTCCAGAAATGTTTGAAGCTACTGACTGAATGAAAGGAGCTGGCATCTCACTCTCTTTGAATCTTCTTTATCATGCTAGGATTAACAGGAAAAAGCTAAAAATTTCAGAATTGCACCGTGCAATGTGGAGATATTACTGTTTGTGCATTTACAATATTCATTGATTTTTGCCATTGAAAAACATGTTTTTCATATACCAGAAATGTTTGAAGCTACTGACTGAATGAAAGGAGCTGGCATCTCACTCTCTTTGAATCTTCTTTATCATGCTAGGATTAGCAGGAAAAAGCAAAAAATTTCAGAATTGCACCGTGCAATGTGGAGATATTACTGTTTGTGCATTTACAATATTCATTGATTTTTGCCATTGAAAAACATGTTTTTCATATACCAGAAATGTTTGAAGCTACTGACTGAATGAAAGGAGCTGGCATCTCACTCTCTTTGAATCTTCTTTATCATGCTAGGATTAACAGGAAAAAGCTAAAAATTTCAGAATTGCACCGTGCAATGTGGAGATATTACTGTTTGTGCATTTACAATATTCATTGATTTTTGCCATTGAAAAACATGTTTTTCATATACCAGAAATGTTTGAAGCTACTGACTGAAAGAAAGGAGCTGGCATCTCACTCTCTTTGAATCTTCTTTATCATGCTAGGATTAGCAGGAAAAAGCAAAAAATTTCAGAATTGCACCTTGCAATGTGGAGATATTACTGTTTGTGCATTTACAATATTCATTGATTTTTGCCATTGAAAAACATGTTTTTCATATACCAGAAATGTTTGAAGCTACTGACTGAATGAAAGGAGCTGGCATCTCACTCTCTTTGAATCTTCTTTATCATGCTAGGATTAACAGGAAAAAGCAAAAAATTTCAGAATTGCACCTTGCAATGTGGAGATATTACTGTTTGTGCATTTACAATATTCATTGATTTTTGCCATTGAAAAACGTCCAGAAATGTTTGAAGCTACTGACTGAATGAAAGGAGCTGGCATCTCACTCTCTTTGAATCTTCTTTATCATGCTAGGATTAGCAGGAAAAAGCAAAAAATTTCAGAATTGCACCGTGCAATGTGGAGATATTACTGTTTGTGCATTTACAATATTCATTGATTTTTGCCATTGAAAAACATGTTTTTCATATACCAGAAATGTTTGAAGCTACTGACTGAATGAAAGGAGCTGGCATCTCACTCTCTTTGAATCTTCTTTATCATGCTAGGATTAACAGGAAAAAGCTAAAAATTTCAGAATTGCACCTTGCAATGTGGAGATATTACTGTTTGTGCATTTACAATATTCATTGATTTTTGCCATTGAAAAACGTTTTTCATATACCAGAAATGTTTGAAGCTACTGACTGAATGAAAGGAGCTGGCATCTCACTCTCTTTGAATCTTCTTTATCATGCTAGGATTAGCAGGAAAAAGCAAAAAATTTCAGAATTGCACCGTGCAATGTGGAGATATTACTGTTTGTGCATTTACAATATTCATTGATTTTTGCCATTGAAAAACATGTTTTTCATATACCAGAAATGTTTGAAGCTACTGACTGAATGAAAGGAGCTGGCATCTCACTCTCTTTGAATCTTCTTTATCATGCTAGGATTAACAGGAAAAAGCTAAAAATTTCAGAATTGCACCTTGCAATGTGGAGATATTACTGTTTGTGCATTTACAATATTCATTGATTTTTGCCATTGAAAAACATGTTTTTCATATACCAGAAATGTTTGAAGCTACTGACTGAATGAAAGGAGCTGGCATCTCACTCTCTTTGAATCTTCTTTATCATGCTAGGATTAACAGGAAAAAGCAAAAAATTTCAGAATTGCACCTTGCAATGTGGAGATATTACTGTTTGTGCATTTACAATATTCATTGATTTTTGCCATTGAAAAACATGTTTTTCATATACCAGAAATGTTTGAAGCTACTGACTGAATGAAAGGAGCTGGCATCTCACTCTCTTTGAATCTTCTTTATCATGCTAGGATTAACAGGAAAAAGCTAAAAATTTCAGAATTGCACCGTGCAATGTGGAGATATTACTGTTTGTGCATTTACAATATTCATTGATTTTTGCCATTGAAAAATGTCCAGAAATGTTTGAAGCTACTGACTGAATGAAAGGAGCTGGCATCTCACTCTCTTTGAATCTTCTTTATCATGCTAGGATTAACAGGAAAAAGCTAAAAATTTCAGAATTGCACCTTGCAATGTGGAGATATTACTGTTTGTGCATTTACAATATTCATTGATTTTTGCCATTGAAAAACGTCCAGAAATGTTTGAAGCTACTGACTGAATGAAAGGAGCTGGCATCTCACTCTCTTTGAATCTTCTTTATCATGCTAGGATTAGCAGGAAAAAGCAAAAAATTTCAGAATTGCACCGTGCAATGTGGAGATATTACTGTTTGTGCATTTACAATATTCATTGATTTTTGCCATTGAAAAACATGTTTTTCATATACCAGAAATGTTTGAAGCTACTGACTGAATGAAAGGAGCTGGCATCTCACTCTCTTTGAATCTTCTTTATCATGCTAGGATTAGCAGGAAAAAGCTAAAAATTTCAGAATTGCACCGTGCAATGTGGAGATATTACTGTTTGTGCATTTACAATATTCATTGATTTTTGCCATTGAAAAACATGTTTTTCATATACCAGAAATGTTTGAAGCTACTGACTGAATGAAAGGAGCTGGCATCTCACTCTCTTTGAATCTTCTTTATCATGCTAGGATTAGCAGGAAAAAGCAAAAAATTTCAGAATTGCACCGTGCAATGTGGAGATATTACTGTTTGTGCATTTACAATATTCATTGATTTTTGCCATTGAAAAACATGTTTTTCATATACCAGAAATGTTTGAAGCTACTGACTGAATGAAAGGAGCTGGCATCTCACTCTCTTTGAATCTTCTTTATCATGCTAGGATTAGCAGGAAAAAGCAAAAAATTTCAGAATTGCACCGTGCAATGTGGAGATATTACTGTTTGTGCATTTACAATATTCATTGATTTTTGCCATTGAAAAACATGTTTTTCATATACCAGAAATGTTTGAAGCTACTGACTGAATGAAAGGAGCTGGCATCTCACTCTCTTTGAATCTTCTTTATCATGCTAGGATTAGCAGGAAAAAGCTAAAAATTTCAGAATTGCACCTTGCAATGTGGAGATATTACTGTTTGTGCATTTACAATATTCATTGATTTTTGCCATTGAAAAACATGTTTTTCATATACCAGAAATGTTTGAAGCTACTGACTGAATGAAAGGAGCTGGCATCTCACTCTCTTTGAATCTTCTTTATCATGCTAGGATTAACAGGAAAAAGCAAAAAATTTCAGAATTGCACCGTGCAATGTGGAGATATTACTGTTTGTGCATTTACAATATTCATTGATTTTTGCCATTGAAAAACATGTTTTTCATATACCAGAAATGTTTGAAGCTACTGACTGAATGAAAGGAGCTGGCATCTCACTCTCTTTGAATCTTCTTTATCATGCTAGGATTAGCAGGAAAAAGCAAAAAATTTCAGAATTGCACCTTGCAATGTGGAGATATTACTGTTTGTGCATTTACAATATTCATTGATTTTTGCCATTGAAAAACATGTTTTTCATATACCAGAAATGTTTGAAGCTACTGACTGAATGAAAGGAGCTGGCATCTCACTCTCTTTGAATCTTCTTTATCATGCTAGGATTAGCAGGAAAAAGCTAAAAATTTCAGAATTGCACCTTGCAATGTGGAGATATTACTGTTTGTGCATTTACAATATTCATTGATTTTTGCCATTGAAAAACATGTTTTTCATATACCAGAAATGTTTGAAGCTACTGACTGAATGAAAGGAGCTGGCATCTCACTCTCTTTGAATCTTCTTTATCATGCTAGGATTAACAGGAAAAAGCTAAAAATTTCAGAATTGCACCGTGCAATGTGGAGATATTACTGTTTGTGCATTTACAATATTCATTGATTTTTGCCATTGAAAAACATGTTTTTCATATACCAGAAATGTTTGAAGCTACTGACTGAATGAAAGGAGCTGGCATCTCACTCTCTTTGAATCTTCTTTATCATGCTAGGATTAGCAGGAAAAAGCTAAAAATTTCAGAATTGCACCGTGCAATGTGGAGATATTACTGTTTGTGCATTTACAATATTCATTGATTTTTGCCATTGAAAAACATGTTTTTCATATACCAGAAATGTTTGAAGCTACTGACTGAATGAAAGGAGCTGGCATCTCACTCTCTTTGAATCTTCTTTATCATGCTAGGATTAACAGGAAAAAGCTAAAAATTTCAGAATTGCACCGTGCAATGTGGAGATATTACTGTTTGTGCATTTACAATATTCATTGATTTTTGCCATTGAAAAACATGTTTTTCATATACCAGAAATGTTTGAAGCTACTGACTGAAAGGAGCTGGCATCTCACTCTCTTTGAATCTTCTTTATCATGCTAGGATTAGCAGGAAAAAGCTAAAAATTTCAGAATTGCACCGTGCAATGTGGAGATATTACTGTTTGTGCATTTACAATATTCATTGATTTTTGCCATTGAAAAACATGTTTTTCATATACCAGAAATGTTTGAAGCTACTGACTGAATGAAAGGAGCTGGCATCTCACTCTCTTTGAATCTTCTTTATCATGCTAGGATTAGCAGGAAAAAGCAAAAAATTTCAGAATTGCACCGTGCAATGTGGAGATATTACTGTTTGTGCATTTACAATATTCATTGATTTTTGCCATTGAAAAACATGTTTTTCATATACCAGAAATGTCTGAAGCTACTGACTGAATGAAAGGAGCTGGCATCTCACTCTCTTTGAATCTTCTTTATCATGCTAGGATTAGCAGGAAAAAGCAAAAAATTTCAGAATTGCACCTTGCAATGTGGAGATATTACTGTTTGTGCATTTACAATATTCATTGATTTTTGCCATTGAAAAACATGTTTTTCATATACCAGAAATGTTTGAAGCTACTGACTGAATGAAAGGAGCTGGCATCTCACTCTCTTTGAATCTTCTTTATCATGCTAGGATTAGCAGGAAAAAGCAAAAAATTTCAGAATTGCACCTTGCAATGTGGAGATATTACTGTTTGTGCATTTACAATATTCATTGATTTTTGCCATTGAAAAACGTCCAGAAATGTTTGAAGCTACTGACTGAATGAAAGGAGCTGGCATCTCACTCTCTTTGAATCTTCTTTATCATGCTAGGATTAACAGGAAAAAGCTAAAAATTTCAGAATTGCACCGTGCAATGTGGAGATATTACTGTTTGTGCATTTACAATATTCATTGATTTTTGCCATTGAAAAACGTCCAGAAATGTTTGAAGCTACTGACTGAATGAAAGGAGCTGGCATCTCACTCTCTTTGAATCTTCTTTATCATGCTAGGATTAGCAGGAAAAAGCAAAAAATTTCAGAATTGCACCTTGCAATGTGGAGATATTACTGTTTGTGCATTTACAATATTCATTGATTTTTGCCATTGAAAAACATGTTTTTCATATACCAGAAATGTTTGAAGCTACTGACTGAATGAAAGGAGCTGGCATCTCACTCTCTTTGAATCTTCTTTATCATGCTAGGATTAACAGGAAAAAGCTAAAAATTTCAGAATTGCACCGTGCAATGTGGAGATATTACTGTTTGTGCATTTACAATATTCATTGATTTTTGCCATTGAAAAACGTCCAGAAATGTTTGAAGCTACTGACTGAATGAAAGGAGCTGGCATCTCACTCTCTTTGAATCTTCTTTATCATGCTAGGATTAGCAGGAAAAAGCTAAAAATTTCAGAATTGCACCGTGCAATGTGGAGATATTACTGTTTGTGCATTTACAATATTCATTGATTTTTGCCATTGAAAAACATGTTTTTCATATACCAGAAATGTTTGAAGCTACTGACTGAATGAAAGGAGCTGGCATCTCACTCTCTTTGAATCTTCTTTATCATGCTAGGATTAACAGGAAAAAGCTAAAAATTTCAGAATTGCACCGTGCAATGTGGAGATATTACTGTTTGTGCATTTACAATATTCATTGATTTTTGCCATTGAAAAACGTCCAGAAATGTTTGAAGCTACTGACTGAATGAAAGGAGCTGGCATCTCACTCTCTTTGAATCTTCTTTATCATGCTAGGATTAACAGGAAAAAGCTAAAAATTTCAGAATTGCACCTTGCAATGTGGAGATATTACTGTTTGTGCATTTACAATATTCATTGATTTTTGCCATTGAAAAACATGTTTTTCATATACCAGAAATGTTTGAAGCTACTGACTGAATGAAAGGAGCTGGCATCTCACTCTCTTTGAATCTTCTTTATCATGCTAGGATTAGCAGGAAAAAGCTAAAAATTTCAGAATTGCACCGTGCAATGTGGAGATATTACTGTTTGTGCATTTACAATATTCATTGATTTTTGCCATTGAAAAACATGTTTTTCATATACCAGAAATGTTTGAAGCTACTGACTGAATGAAAGGAGCTGGCATCTCACTCTCTTTGAATCTTCTTTATCATGCTAGGATTAACAGGAAAAAGCTAAAAATTTCAGAATTGCACCTTGCAATGTGGAGATATTACTGTTTGTGCATTTACAATATTCATTGATTTTTGCCATTGAAAAACATGTTTTTCATATACCAGAAATGTTTGAAGCTACTGACTGAATGAAAGGAGCTGGCATCTCACTCTCTTTGAATCTTCTTTATCATGCTAGGATTAACAGGAAAAAGCTAAAAATTTCAGAATTGCACCGTGCAATGTGGAGATATTACTGTTTGTGCATTTACAATATTCATTGATTTTTGCCATTGAAAAACATGTTTTTCATATACCAGAAATGTTTGAAGCTACTGACTGAATGAAAGGAGCTGGCATCTCACTCTCTTTGAATCTTCTTTATCATGCTAGGATTAACAGGAAAAAGCTAAAAATTTCAGAATTGCACCTTGCAATGTGGAGATATTACTGTTTGTGCATTTACAATATTCATTGATTTTTGCCATTGAAAAACGTCCAGAAATGTTTGAAGCTACTGACTGAATGAAAGGAGCTGGCATCTCACTCTCTTTGAATCTTCTTTATCATGCTAGGATTAGCAGGAAAAAGCAAAAAATTTCAGAATTGCACCTTGCAATGTGGAGATATTGCTGTTTGTGCATTTACAATATTCATTGATTTTTGCCATTGAAAAACATGTTTTTCATATACCAGAAATGTTTGAAGCTACTGACTGAATGAAAGGAGCTGGCATCTCACTCTCTTTGAATCTTCTTTATCATGCTAGGATTAACAGGAAAAAGCTAAAAATTTCAGAATTGCACCGTGCAATGTGGAGATATTACTGTTTGTGCATTTACAATATTCATTGATTTTTGCCATTGAAAAACATGTTTTTCATATACCAGAAATGTTTGAAGCTACTGACTGAATGAAAGGAGCTGGCATCTCACTCTCTTTGAATCTTCTTTATCATGCTAGGATTAACAGGAAAAAGCTAAAAATTTCAGAATTGCACCTTGCAATGTGGAGATATTACTGTTTGTGCATTTACAATATTCATTGATTTTTGCCATTGAAAAACATGTTTTTCATATACCAGAAATGTTTGAAGCTACTGACTGAATGAAAGGAGCTGGCATCTCACTCTCTTTGAATCTTCTTTATCATGCTAGGATTAACAGGAAAAAGCTAAAAATTTCAGAATTGCACCGTGCAATGTGGAGATATTACTGTTTGTGCATTTACAATATTCATTGATTTTTGCCATTGAAAAACATGTTTTTCATATACCAGAAATGTTTGAAGCTACTGACTGAATGAAAGGAGCTGGCATCTCACTCTCTTTGAATCTTCTTTATCATGCTAGGATTAACAGGAAAAAGCTAAAAATTTCAGAATTGCACCTTGCAATGTGGAGATATTACTGTTTGTGCATTTACAATATTCATTGATTTTTGCCATTGAAAAACGTCCAGAAATGTTTGAAGCTACTGACTGAATGAAAGGAGCTGGCATCTCACTCTCTTTGAATCTTCTTTATCATGCTAGGATTAGCAGGAAAAAGCAAAAAATTTCAGAATTGCACCGTGCAATGTGGAGATATTACTGTTTGTGCATTTACAATATTCATTGATTTTTGCCATTGAAAAACATGTTTTTCATATACCAGAAATGTTTGAAGCTACTGACTGAATGAAAGGAGCTGGCATCTCACTCTCTTTGAATCTTCTTTATCATGCTAGGATTAGCAGGAAAAAGCAAAAAATTTCAGAATTGCACCGTGCAATGTGGAGATATTACTGTTTGTGCATTTACAATATTCATTGATTTTTGCCATTGAAAAACATGTTTTTCATATACCAGAAATGTTTGAAGCTACTGACTGAATGAAAGGAGCTGGCATCTCACTCTCTTTGAATCTTCTTTATCATGCTAGGATTAGCAGGAAAAAGCAAAAAATTTCAGAATTGCACCTTGCAATGTGGAGATATTACTGTTTGTGCATTTACAATATTCATTGATTTTTGCCATTGAAAAACATCCAGAAATGTTTGAAGCTACTGACTGAATGAAAGGAGCTGGCATCTCACTCTCTTTGAATCTTCTTTATCATGCTAGGATTAACAGGAAAAAGCTAAAAATTTCAGAATTGCACCTTGCAATGTGGAGATATTACTGTTTGTGCATTTACAATATTCATTGATTTTTGCCATTGAAAAACATGTTTTTCATATACCAGAAATGTTTGAAGCTACTGACTGAATGAAAGGAGCTGGCATCTCACTCTCTTTGAATCTTCTTTATCATGCTAGGATTAGCAGGAAAAAGCAAAAAATTTCAGAATTGCACCTTGCAATGTGGAGATATTACTGTTTGTGCATTTACAATATTCATTGATTTTTGCCATTGAAAAACATGTTTTTCATATACCAGAAATGTTTGAAGCTACTGACTGAATGAAAGGAGCTGGCATCTCACTCTCTTTGAATCGTCTTTATCATGCTAGGATTAACAGGAAAAAGCTAAAAATTTCAGAATTGCACCGTGCAATGTGGAGATTTTACTGTTTGTGCATTTACAATATTCATTGATTTTTGCCATTGAAAAACATGTTTTTCATATACCAGAAATGTTTGAAGCTACAGACTGAATGAAAGGAGCTGGCATCTCACTCTCTTTGAATCTTCTTTATCATGCTAGGATTAACAGGAAAAAGCTAAAAATTTCAGAATTGCACCGTGCAATGTGGAGATATTACTGTTTGTGCATTTATAATATTCATTGATTTTTGCCATTGAAAAACATGTTTTTCATATACCAGAAATGTTTGAAGCTACTGACTGAATGAAAGGAGCTGGCATCTCACTCTCTTTGAATCTTCTTTATCATGCTAGGATTAGCAGGAAAAAGCTAAAAATTTCAGAATTGCACCTTGCAATGTGGAGATATTACTGTTTGTGCATTTACAATATTCATTGATTTTTGCCATTGAAAAACGTCCAGAAATGTTTGAAGCTACTGACTGAATGAAAGGAGCTGGCATCTCACTCTCTTTGAATCTTCTTTATCATGCTAGGATTAACAGGAAAAAGCTAAAAATTTCAGAATTGCACCTTGCAATGTGGAGATATTACTGTTTGTGCATTTACAATATTCATTGATTTTTGCCATTGAAAAACATGTTTTTCATATACCAGAAATGTTTGAAGCTACTGACTGAATGAAAGGAGCTGGCATCTCACTCTCTTTGAATCTTCTTTATCATGCTAGGATTAGCAGGAAAAAGCAAAAAATTTCAGAATTGCACCGTGCAATGTGGAGATATTACTGTTTGTGCATTTACAATATTCATTGATTTTTGCCATTGAAAAACATGTTTTTCATATACCAGAAATGTTTGAAGCTACTGACTGAATGAAAGGAGCTGGCATCTCACTCTCTTTGAATCTTCTTTATCATGCTAGGATTAACAGGAAAAAGCAAAAAATTTCAGAATTGCACCTTGCAATGTGGAGATATTACTGTTTGTGCATTTACAATATTCATTGATTTTTGCCATTGAAAAACGTCCAGAAATGTTTGAAGCTACTGACTGAATGAAAGGAGCTGGCATCTCACTCTCTTTGAATCTTCTTTATCATGCTAGGATTAACAGGAAAAAGCTAAAAATTTCAGAATTGCACCTTGCAATGTGGAGATATTACTGTTTGTGCATTTACAATATTCATTGATTTTTGCCATTGAAAAACATGTTTTTCATATACCAGAAATGTTTGAAGCTACTGACTGAATGAAAGGAGCTGGCATCTCACTCTCTTTGAATCTTCTTTATCATGCTAGGATTAGCAGGAAAAAGCAAAAAATTTCAGAATTGCACCTTGCAATGTGGAGATATTACTGTTTGTGCATTTACAATATTCATTGATTTTTGCCATTGAAAAACATGTTTTTCATATACCAGAAATGTTTGAAGCTACTGACTGAATGAAAGGAGCTGGCATCTCACTCTCTTTGAATCTTCTTTATCATGCTAGGATTAACAGGAAAAAGCTAAAAATTTCAGAATTGCACCGTGCAATGTGGAGATATTACTGTTTGTGCATTTACAATATTCATTGATTTTTGCCATTGAAAAACATGTTTTTCATATACCAGAAATGTTTGAAGCTACTGACTGAATGAAAGGAGCTGGCATCTCACTCTCTTTGAATCTTCTTTATCATGCTAGGATTAACAGGAAAAAGCTAAAAATTTCAGAATTGCACCGTGCAATGTGGAGATATTACTGTTTGTGCATTTATAATATTCATTGATTTTTGCCATTGAAAAACATGTTTTTCATATACCAGAAATGTTTGAAGCTACTGACTGAATGAAAGGAGCTGGCATCTCACTCTCTTTGAATCTTCTTTATCATGCTAGGATTAGCAGGAAAAAGCTAAAAATTTCAGAATTGCACCTTGCAATGTGGAGATATTACTGTTTGTGCATTTACAATATTCATTGATTTTTGCCATTGAAAAACGTCCAGAAATGTTTGAAGCTACTGACTGAATGAAAGGAGCTGGCATCTCACTCTCTTTGAATCTTCTTTATCATGCTAGGATTAACAGGAAAAAGCTAAAAATTTCAGAATTGCACCTTGCAATGTGGAGATATTACTGTTTGTGCATTTACAATATTCATTGATTTTTGCCATTGAAAAACATTTTTCATATACCAGAAATGTTTGAAGCTACTGACTGAATGAAAGGAGCTGGCATCTCACTCTCTTTGAATCTTCTTTATCATGCTAGGATTAGCAGGAAAAAGCAAAAAATTTCAGAATTGCACCGTGCAATGTGGAGATATTACTGTTTGTGCATTTACAATATTCATTGATTTTTGCCATTGAAAAACATGTTTTTCATATACCAGAAATGTTTGAAGCTACTGACTGAATGAAAGGAGCTGGCATCTCACTCTCTTTTAATCTTCTTTATCATGCTAGGATTAACAGGAAAAAGCTAAAAATTTCAGAATTGCACCTTGCAATGTGGAGATATTACTGTTTGTGCATTTACAATATTCATTGATTTTTGCCATTGAAAAACGTCCAGAAATGTTTGAAGCTACTGACTGAATGAAAGGAGCTGGCATCTCACTCTCTTTGAATCTTCTTTATCATGCTAGGATTAACAGGAAAAAGCTAAAAATTTCAGAATTGCACCGTGCAATGTGGAGATATTACTGTTTGTGCATTTACAATATTCATTGATTTTTGCCATTGAAAAACATGTTTTTCATATACCAGAAATGTTTGAAGCTACTGACTGAATGAAAGGAGCTGGCATCTCACTCTCTTTGAATCTTCTTTATCATGCTAGGATTAGCAGGAAAAAGCAAAAAATTTCAGAATTGCACCGTGCAATGTGGAGATATTACTGTTTGTGCATTTACAATATTCATTGATTTTTGCCATTGAAAAACATGTTTTTCATATACCAGAAATGTTTGAAGCTACTGACTGAATGAAAGGAGCTGGCATCTCACTCTCTTTGAATCTTCTTTATCATGCTAGGATTAACAGGAAAAAGCTAAAAATTTCAGAATTGCACCGTGCAATGTGGAGATATTACTGTTTGTGCATTTACAATATTCATTGATTTTTGCCATTGAAAAACATGTTTTTCATATACCAGAAATGTTTGAAGCTACTGACTGAATGAAAGGAGCTGGCATCTCACTCTCTTTGAATCTTCTTTATCATGCTAGGATTAGCAGGAAAAAGCTAAAAATTTCAGAATTGCACCTTGCAATGTGGAGATATTACTGTTTGTGCATTTACAATATTCATTGATTTTTGCCATTGAAAAACATGTTTTTCATATACCAGAAATGTTTGAAGCTACTGACTGAATGAAAGGAGCTGGCATCTCACTCTCTTTGAATCTTCTTTATCATGCTAGGATTAACAGGAAAAAGCAAAAAATTTCAGAATTGCACCTTGCAATGTGGAGATATTACTGTTTGTGCATTTACAATATTCATTGATTTTTGCCATTGAAAAACGTCCAGAAATGTTTGAAGCTACTGACTGAATGAAAGGAGCTGGCATCTCACTCTCTTTGAATCTTCTTTATCATGCTAGGATTAGCAGGAAAAAGCAAAAAATTTCAGAATTGCACCGTGCAATGTGGAGATATTACTGTTTGTGCATTTACAATATTCATTGATTTTTGCCATTGAAAAACATGTTTTTCATATACCAGAAATGTTTGAAGCTACTGACTGAATGAAAGGAGCTGGCATCTCACTCTCTTTGAATCTTCTTTATCATGCTAGGATTAACAGGAAAAAGCTAAAAATTTCAGAATTGCACCTTGCAATGTGGAGATATTACTGTTTGTGCATTTACAATATTCATTGATTTTTGCCATTGAAAAACATGTTTTTCATATACCAGAAATGTTTGAAGCTACTGACTGAATGAAAGGAGCTGGCATCTCACTCTCTTTGAATCTTCTTTATCATGCTAGGATTAGCAGGAAAAAGCAAAAAATTTCAGAATTGCACCGTGCAATGTGGAGATATTACTGTTTGTGCATTTACAATATTCATTGATTTTTGCCATTGAAAAACATGTTTTTCATATACCAGAAATGTTTGAAGCTACTGACTGAATGAAAGGAGCTGGCATCTCACTCTCTTTGAATCTTCTTTATCATGCTAGGATTAACAGGAAAAAGCTAAAAATTTCAGAATTGCACCTTGCAATGTGGAGATATTACTGTTTGTGCATTTACAATATTCATTGATTTTTGCCATTGAAAAACATGTTTTTCATATACCAGAAATGTTTGAAGCTACTGACTGAATGAAAGGAGCTGGCATCTCACTCTCTTTGAATCTTCTTTATCATGCTAGGATTAACAGGAAAAAGCAAAAAATTTCAGAATTGCACCTTGCAATGTGGAGATATTACTGTTTGTGCATTTACAATATTCATTGATTTTTGCCATTGAAAAACATGTTTTTCATATACCAGAAATGTTTGAAGCTACTGACTGAATGAAAGGAGCTGGCATCTCACTCTCTTTGAATCTTCTTTATCATGCTAGGATTAACAGGAAAAAGCTAAAAATTTCAGAATTGCACCGTGCAATGTGGAGATATTACTGTTTGTGCATTTACAATATTCATTGATTTTTGCCATTGAAAAACGTCCAGAAATGTTTGAAGCTACTGACTGAATGAAAGGAGCTGGCATCTCACTCTCTTTGAATCTTCTTTATCATGCTAGGATTAACAGGAAAAAGCTAAAAATTTCAGAATTGCACCTTGCAATGTGGAGATATTACTGTTTGTGCATTTACAATATTCATTGATTTTTGCCATTGAAAAACGTCCAGAAATGTTTGAAGCTACTGACTGAATGAAAGGAGCTGGCATCTCACTCTCTTTGAATCTTCTTTATCATGCTAGGATTAGCAGGAAAAAGCAAAAAATTTCAGAATTGCACCATGCAATGTGGAGATATTACTGTTTGTGCATTTACAATTTTCATTGATTTTTGCCATTGAAAAACATGTTTTTCATATACCAGAAATGTTTGAAGCTACTGACTGAATGAAAGGAGCTGGCATCTCACTCTCTTTGAATCTTCTTTATCATGCTAGGATTAGCAGGAAAAAGCTAAAAATTTCAGAATTGCACCGTGCAATGTGGAGATATTACTGTTTGTGCATTTACAATATTCATTGATTTTTGCCATTGAAAAACATGTTTTTCATATACCAGAAATGTTTGAAGCTACTGACTGAATGAAAGGAGCTGGCATCTCACTCTCTTTGAATCTTCTTTATCATGCTAGGATTAGCAGGAAAAAGCAAAAAATTTCAGAATTGCACCGTGCAATGTGGAGATATTACTGTTTGTGCATTTACAATATTCATTGATTTTTGCCATTGAAAAACATGTTTTTCATATACCAGAAATGTTTGAAGCTACTGACTGAATGAAAGGAGCTGGCATCTCACTCTCTTTGAATCTTCTTTATCATGCTAGGATTAGCAGGAAAAAGCAAAAAATTTCAGAATTGCACCGTGCAATGTGGAGATATTACTGTTTGTGCATTTACAATATTCATTGATTTTTGCCATTGAAAAACATGTTTTTCATATACCAGAAATGTTTGAAGCTACTGACTGAATGAAAGGAGCTGGCATCTCACTCTCTTTGAATCTTCTTTATCATGCTAGGATTAACAGGAAAAAGCAAAAAATTTCAGAATTGCACCGTGCAATGTGGAGATATTACTGTTTGTGCATTTACAATATTCATTGATTTTTGCCATTGAAAAACATGTTTTTCATATACCAGAAATGTTTGAAGCTACTGACTGAATGAAAGGAGCTGGCATCTCACTCTCTTTGAATCTTCTTTATCATGCTAGGATTAGCAGGAAAAAGCAAAAAATTTCAGAATTGCACCTTGCAATGTGGAGATATTACTGTTTGTGCATTTACAATATTCATTGATTTTTGCCATTGAAAAACATGTTTTTCATATACCAGAAATGTTTGAAGCTACTGACTGAATGAAAGGAGCTGGCATCTCACTCTCTTTGAATCTTCTTTATCATGCTAGGATTAGCAGGAAAAAGCTAAAAATTTCAGAATTGCACCTTGCAATGTGGAGATATTACTGTTTGTGCATTTACAATATTCATTGATTTTTGCCATTGAAAAACATGTTTTTCATATACCAGAAATGTTTGAAGCTACTGACTGAATGAAAGGAGCTGGCATCTCACTCTCTTTGAATCTTCTTTATCATGCTAGGATTAACAGGAAAAAGCTAAAAATTTCAGAATTGCACCGTGCAATGTGGAGATATTACTGTTTGTGCATTTACAATATTCATTGATTTTTGCCATTGAAAAACATGTTTTTCATATACCAGAAATGTTTGAAGCTACTGACTGAATGAAAGGAGCTGGCATCTCACTCTCTTTGAATCTTCCTTATCATGCTAGGATTAGCAGGAAAAAGCTAAAAATTTCAGAATTGCACCGTGCAATGTGGAGATATTACTGTTTGTGCATTTACAATATTCATTGATTTTTGCCATTGAAAAACATGTTTTTCATATACCAGAAATGTTTGAAGCTACTGACTGAATGAAAGGAGCTGGCATCTCACTCTCTTTGAATCTTCTTTATCATGCTAGGATTAACAGGAAAAAGCTAAAAATTTCAGAATTGCACCGTGCAATGTGGAGATATTACTGTTTGTGCATTTACAATATTCATTGATTTTTGCCATTGAAAAACATGTTTTTCATATACCAGAAATGTTTGAAGCTACTGACTGAATGAAAGGAGCTGGCATCTCACTCTCTTTGAATCTTCTTTATCATGCTAGGATTAGCAGGAAAAAGCAAAAAATTTCAGAATTGCACCGTGCAATGTGGAGATATTACTGTTTGTGCATTTACAATATTCATTGATTTTTGCCATTGAAAAACATGTTTTTCATATACCAGAAATGTTTGAAGCTACTGACTGAATGAAAGGAGCTGGCATCTCACTCTCTTTGAATCTTCTTTATCATGCTAGGATTAGCAGGAAAAAGCAAAAAATTTCAGAATTGCACCGTGCAATGTGGAGATATTACTGTTTGTGCATTTACAATATTCATTGATTTTTGCCATTGAAAAACATGTTTTTCATATACCAGAAATGTTTGAAGCTACTGACTGAATGAAAGGAGCTGGCATCTCACTCTCTTTGAATCTTCTTTATCATGCTAGGATTAACAGGAAAAAGCTAAAAATTTCAGAATTGCACCTTGCAATGTGGAGATATTACTGTTTGTGCATTTACAATATTCATTGATTTTTGCCATTGAAAAACGTCCAGAAATGTTTGAAGCTACTGACTGAATGAAAGGAGCTGGCATCTCACTCTCTTTGAATCTTCTTTATCATGCTAGGATTAACAGGAAAAAGCTAAAAATTTCAGAATTGCACCGTGCAATGTGGAGATATTACTGTTTGTGCATTTACAATATTCATTGATTTTTGCCATTGAAAAACATGTTTTTCATATACCAGAAATGTTTGAAGCTACTGACTGAATGAAAGGAGCTGGCATCTCACTCTCTTTGAATCTTCTTTATCATGCTAGGATTAGCAGGAAAAAGCAAAAAATTTCAGAATTGCACCGTGCAATGTGGAGATATTACTGTTTGTGCATTTACAATATTCATTGATTTTTGCCATTGAAAAACATGTTTTTCATATACCAGAAATGTTTGAAGCTACTGACTGAATGAAAGGAGCTGGCATCTCACTCTCTTTGAATCTTCTTTATCATGCTAGGATTAACAGGAAAAAGCTAAAAATTTCAGAATTGCACCGTGCAATGTGGAGATATTACTGTTTGTGCATTTACAATATTCATTGATTTTTGCCATTGAAAAACATGTTTTTCATATACCAGAAATGTTTGAAGCTACTGACTGAATGAAAGGAGCTGGCATCTCACTCTCTTTGAATCTTCTTTATCATGCTAGGATTAGCAGGAAAAAGCTAAAAATTTCAGAATTGCACCTTGCAATGTGGAGATATTACTGTTTGTGCATTTACAATATTCATTGATTTTTGCCATTGAAAAACATGTTTTTCATATACCAGAAATGTTTGAAGCTACTGACTGAATGAAAGGAGCTGGCATCTCACTCTCTTTGAATCTTCTTTATCATGCTAGGATTAACAGGAAAAAGCAAAAAATTTCAGAATTGCACCTTGCAATGTGGAGATATTACTGTTTGTGCATTTACAATATTCATTGATTTTTGCCATTGAAAAACGTCCAGAAATGTTTGAAGCTACTGACTGAATGAAAGGAGCTGGCATCTCACTCTCTTTGAATCTTCTTTATCATGCTAGGATTAGCAGGAAAAAGCAAAAAATTTCAGAATTGCACCGTGCAATGTGGAGATATTACTGTTTGTGCATTTACAATATTCATTGATTTTTGCCATTGAAAAACATGTTTTTCATATACCAGAAATGTTTGAAGCTACTGACTGAATGAAAGGAGCTGGCATCTCACTCTCTTTGAATCTTCTTTATCATGCTAGGATTAACAGGAAAAAGCTAAAAATTTCAGAATTGCACCTTGCAATGTGGAGATATTACTGTTTGTGCATTTACAATATTCATTGATTTTTGCCATTGAAAAACATGTTTTTCATATACCAGAAATGTTTGAAGCTACTGACTGAATGAAAGGAGCTGGCATCTCACTCTCTTTGAATCTTCTTTATCATGCTAGGATTAGCAGGAAAAAGCAAAAAATTTCAGAATTGCACCGTGCAATGTGGAGATATTACTGTTTGTGCATTTACAATATTCATTGATTTTTGCCATTGAAAAACATGTTTTTCATATACCAGAAATGTTTGAAGCTACTGACTGAATGAAAGGAGCTGGCATCTCACTCTCTTTGAATCTTCTTTATCATGCTAGGATTAACAGGAAAAAGCTAAAAATTTCAGAATTGCACCTTGCAATGTGGAGATATTACTGTTTGTGCATTTACAATATTCATTGATTTTTGCCATTGAAAAACATGTTTTTCATATACCAGAAATGTTTGAAGCTACTGACTGAATGAAAGGAGCTGGCATCTCACTCTCTTTGAATCTTCTTTATCATGCTAGGATTAACAGGAAAAAGCAAAAAATTTCAGAATTGCACCTTGCAATGTGGAGATATTACTGTTTGTGCATTTACAATATTCATTGATTTTTGCCATTGAAAAACATGTTTTTCATATACCAGAAATGTTTGAAGCTACTGACTGAATGAAAGGAGCTGGCATCTCACTCTCTTTGAATCTTCTTTATCATGCTAGGATTAACAGGAAAAAGCTAAAAATTTCAGAATTGCACCGTGCAATGTGGAGATATTACTGTTTGTGCATTTACAATATTCATTGATTTTTGCCATTGAAAAACGTCCAGAAATGTTTGAAGCTACTGACTGAATGAAAGGAGCTGGCATCTCACTCTCTTTGAATCTTCTTTATCATGCTAGGATTAACAGGAAAAAGCTAAAAATTTCAGAATTGCACCTTGCAATGTGGAGATATTACTGTTTGTGCATTTACAATATTCATTGATTTTTGCCATTGAAAAACGTCCAGAAATGTTTGAAGCTACTGACTGAATGAAAGGAGCTGGCATCTCACTCTCTTTGAATCTTCTTTATCATGCTAGGATTAGCAGGAAAAAGCAAAAAATTTCAGAATTGCACCATGCAATGTGGAGATATTACTGTTTGTGCATTTACAATTTTCATTGATTTTTGCCATTGAAAAACATGTTTTTCATATACCAGAAATGTTTGAAGCTACTGACTGAATGAAAGGAGCTGGCATCTCACTCTCTTTGAAT